>NC_056728.1:1006386708-1006519208 GCF_019279795.1 Protopterus annectens
TTGCAACAAGTTTGTACTGATATTATATGTTTTAATGTATTTTTAATGGATACACGTATATATTAGTGCATAAACTGCAGTTATGAGGGGGGCTGTGCCCTGCACACCCCCCAACTTTATATTCTCACTCCAGAGTCACACTACAGTGGGGAACTGGGCATATACCTGCCAGTGCTGTTTTTTGGTCAAATGGGCTTTCAGTGAAATTAACTTTCGGTAATATGGTCTCAGTCAAATGAACTTTCGGTCATATGTAGTGAACCCATATATATATATTTATATATATTTATATATATATATATATATATATATATATATATACACACGCACACATATACACCAAATAGAATCTCCAGCACCACCAAAACCACAGTATTGCAAGAAAAGAGAAATAAAGTAGTAACAAAATGTTCTTTTAGCAGTATTTATTTAGGTAAGTGTCCCTGGCCGACAGTCACAGCAAGCAAGAAAATCCAAAACGGTTTCATGCACCAGAAGGTTGTTTGGAACTATATGCATATATATATATATATATATATATATATATATATATATATATATATATATATATATATATATATATATGTTCATATTTATAAGCCTAGCCAGAATGTGTTTGGCTTTCACCACCCATTTTAAATTTATTTTGCTATGCCCTTTTTCGAGGTTATTATACTGTGCCTCTGTCTAACAGTGACACAGAAGTGATACCTGGGGTAAACCTATGATCTCCCATCCACTCATCAAGATTCCTCTTGAAGAGAGTCAATGAGGGACTCTGCATAACCTGGACTAGGATTTTATTCCAGAGTGAAGGGAGCCTCTGGGTTATGAATCTTTCCCTCCAGCATGTCCTATTTATTTCAGTGCTGAGGTTCAAGTCTCTCGAGCGCGTAGCTCGATGGGATTTGGATTTTCTGAGGTGCAGCATGTCCATTAATTCCGGGTTGGACATGGCTTTATACGTCAGGCACAGATCGCCTCTGAACAGGTGGTATGCCACTGAGTAGAGCTGGAGTTTCTTTAACTGGGCAGCATATGGCATCTGTTTGAGCCCTTTGATCCTCTTGGTGAGGTACTTTTGGGGTCTTTCCAGTTGCTGCAGGTGTCTGGTAAGGTACATCCCAAAAGGGGCATTGTACTCAATTATGGGCCTGATGAGGGATGAGTAAAGAGGCACGATGACCTCCCCTGATCTAGATGTGAATCCCTTCATGATTAGGTGGGCTATATAAAATGTTTTTCTAACCACTTTGGCCACGTGGTTGTCAAATGAGAGATTGCTATCAACTTGGGTCCCCAGGTCCCTAATTACTTCTTTTGTACTTAATGGATTACCACCTATGTGGTAATTTGTGGGCACTTTGTTTTTGCCAAAGGGGATGACTATACACTTTTTGGCATTTAGCTTAAGGCCATGGCTCTGGCACCAGTTGTCTATTTCTATGAGGCCCTTTTGGAGGATGCTTGTGTCGGCTGGAGAGTCGATTATGGCGCCCAGTTTGCAGTCATCTGTGAACTTGGTCAGCCGCAGTCCTTCCGTGTTGGCCTGTACCTCCGAGAAATATATACCGAACAAGAGTGGTCCCAGGACTGAGCCTTGTGGGACACCACTTGTAACTGGTTTGGAGTCTGACATGGCTCCAGCAATTCTAACCATGTGGGTTCTGTCCTTGAGCCAGTTTGCAATCCATCTAGTGACATAGGGTTTATATTTAAGCTGGTGAGCTTATCTATAATGCCCGAGTGGGGTATTGTATCAAAGGCTTTTGTGAGGTCCAGGTAGGCTGTGGACCACCTTCCCTCGCCAATGGCCTTGGTGACTGTTTCAAAGAAATCAACCAGGTTTAAGAGGCAGGATCTGCCCTTAACAAAGCCGAACTGGGTAGGATCCAGTGTCTGTAGGTCCCCAATATCTTTATTTATGAGGTCCATGATGATCCTTTCCATAGCTTTGCAGACCAAGCTAGTCAGGCTTATGGGGCGATAGTTTCCAGGATCCGTTGAGGCACCACCTTTATGGAGAGGGACCACTGTTGCTGTACGCCACTCTTTGGGCACATATCCTGTAGTAAGGCTGAGATTGAACAGTAGTTTTATGTTTGGGTTTAGCTCTTCTTGGAGTTCATGTAGGACTCAGCCTGGGACACCGTCTGGTCCCATTGATGCTGTGTTTTTTGCTTTGGAGAGGGCGGGTCTTACCTGAGCATCTGAGATGTCAGGGGGGCAGCACTCTGCTGGGATAGATATTTGCCCTTTAGGTGGGGAGGGGGAGGGGAGTTTGCGCTGAACCTGTCAGCTAGGATGTTGGCAATGTCTGTGGGCTCAGTGTATTTTTTTGTCATTTTGGACTAATTCTGAGCATATCTGGGAATTACCACCCAGGTTAATAACATAACTAAAGAAAGCCTTGTGATCATCCTTAATGTCCTGTGCAATTTTTCTCTCGAAGCTGGCCTTAGACAATTTTATGAGTACCCGTAGTTTTTTGTGAATACTGATCAGTGATGCCTTCCCTTTTTGGGATATACACATATATATATATATATATATATATATATATATATACACGTGTATATATATATATGTATATATAGATATAGATATATATATATATATATATATATATAGATATATATATAGATATATATATATATATATATATATATATATATATACACACATACACACACACACACACACACACACACACACACACACACACACACACACACACACACACACACACACACACACACACACACGTACGTGTGTGTGTTTTATTTTTCATTTTTCTAATATTAATAGATCAGGTAATGTCCTGTTGTGTATAAGGAGACAAGGTAAGCATTTGCCCTTATCCCCTCATTCAGAATCCCGTTCACCATTGCTGTCACACTGAGACACTGATGTAATGCATTACCCCATTTAACTTCCTCCTTAAAAAGCTCATGTCTTTTAACACTGTGTACATAAACACACAGCAAACTGAATTGAAGATACTTTAATATCCATTAACATGGCATAGCCTCTTCTGCTTTCCCCCCTCTACACCCATTGCATGGATGCCAGCAACAGACCCCATTTGCATTTAGGTGACCTCCCCTTATTAGAACAAGGGCAGATTTGCAAATGATCCCTCCAGCTACTTGGCCAAAAGCCTATAAAAATAGTTTTGATCTCTAACAGTATTTTAAGAGGAGGAGAAACACCAACATCTTGGAAGAAAGCAGTGGTGGCTGTCGTATGTAAAAATGGTAAAGACCCATCAGATCCAGCTATATACAGGCCCATTTCAATCCTAAACCATGATTATAAAGAGTTTATGTCCATAATGGCTAAAAGAATGGCAAAGGTGATTCCAAAATTGATAGATATAGACCGGTGTGGTTTTGTATAGGTGAGGCAAACATTTGACATTAACACAAAAGTGATGATCCAGATGGAAGCAGAATGTACGGAAATACGACTGTTGTTGGTGGGTCTTGATGGAGAGAAAGCATTTAACAGAGTAAGCTGGGAGTTGGAGCAGAGCAGTGGAAGCATTTGCATTTTCTGTTGTAAGGGTTGATTAGAAGGTTATATGAGGGATCAGAGGGGAAAATTTAAGTGAGTGGATTCCTCTGTGATGGTTTCTGTTTGAGCAGAGAAACCAGGCAGGGGTTTCTTCTTTCTCCTTTATTTGAATTATGTTTAGAACCATTGGCAAAGAAAATAAGGGATTCAGAAATTCAAGGATATAATTGGTACAGTAGTCAAGAAAAGCTTTCTGTATTTGCAGATGATATTATTTTATATCTGATAAAACCAGAAAAGGACATGTCAGTGTTATGGAACATTTTAAAGCAGTTTCATATCTTTTCGGAATACAACAGTAATGAAGCTAAAACAATGGCAACATTTGTAAATTATATACCCACCATGAATTGGTTCAGCAACATCCATATTTATGGGGACATGATAAAATTAAGTACTTTGGAGTATGCAATAGAGAGGATTCTAGTGCAACAGCTAAGGATATGTGTGAAGAGACTAAGAAATTTTAAACTCTGTTGTATGGATATGGATAGCAAGATATAAGCAGTTAAAATGTTTTTAGTTCCTTTAGTTTTATACATAGGTCAGGCATATGTTTATCAATGAGAGAGGTTGTGGATAGCAATTAATGAGCTGAAGGATTTTATCTGGGAAGGGAAGACTACAAGAGTCAAGTGGATTAAGCAGATTTTTCCACTAGAACAAAGCAGTTTGGGAGTACCTGATTTGAAGGGGTTCCTATATATAGCACAAGCGGAAACAAAACCTGCAATTCAAAGTGGAAAGGGATGATGATGAAACTGGGGGGGGGGTGGGGCTAAAGAAACAAGGAAAGACTGCTTTTTTGGATGCAGATCCTTAAGAAGAATAACAGCCATACAGAATATTATAATATATATATATGTATATATATATATATATATATATATATATATATATAGATGTATAAAACAAGGTACTCTAAGAACGAAGCCAAATGGGAATGGAGAAAGGAGACTGTTCTGATAGAGATGACTTCAATTAGTGATACAGACAACAGGTAAGCGGGGGCTGGAATTTATTGGATAAAACTAGGAAAAGAAACAAGGTACTGGGAGCAAATAACTAGAAAGGGAAAGATAGTATAATGGGAAGAGGCCAAAAATGTATTTGGAATGCAGGCGAGAGATTGCCTTCCCTGTCAAGGACTGATATCAGAGTATAGGCAAAGAAAAATAAATAGGGAGATCCTAAGTGAAAGACCAGCACTGGGAAGGTTTTTATTAGAATTTAGAACAGAAGCTGCTGTTAAAGGAATAATTAGTAGAGCACACAAAGTATTGCATGATAACTGTAAGAATCAATCAGAGGAGATTAGAAAGGATTGGGAAGAGAGACTGGATAAGCAATTCACAGAAAACAATGGGAGGATATATGTATGTCTCCTAAATATGCAAAAAGACGAGAAGATTTAGGATCCTTGCTTGCATGTGTTTACATAGTATTTTTATACCCCAAGTAAACTCCAGAGTATTTTTCCTCAGCTAGACAGCAAATGTTGGAGCTGTGATGGGGAAGAAAGAGGTAATTTGGAATGTATTTTTAGGAGTGTAATGATTTGGAAGACTGTAAAGATTCTCAGCAGACTAGTCTGTCAGAGATATTGGGTGAGCAAATTGGTGTAAGTAAGGAAGTTATTTATTTATTTTCTTGAGCTGTGATACAGAATTGGAATTACCTAGATAAAGTAAGGCTTTGCTGAGTCTAATCATGTTGGCTGCCAAAAAGCATGCACTAAAAAATGGGAATCAAAGTCTAAACCAACCGTGCTAGAAGTAGTGAATGTAGTAACAGGTAAAACTGGAATTTGGAACTTTAGAATAGGGTAGGTGCAAATTACATAGAAAAATAGGAATTGTGGGAACAATGCATGACTGGATCGATTATAAGCGATGTGTAATGTTTGCAATTAAAATTATGGCAATATTTTTTTTTCATTTATATAAATGTATGATTGACTATCTTAAGTGATAATTTAATAGAGATGTTTCTTGTTTAAAAAATAGTTTTGATCTCCATTGACGGAAAATATTGTCCTATAACTTTCAGGATTTTCCTCCATCTACTGCTGTTGGGTGGTTTTACCTTTAAGTACTTTTATTACCTTACCTGTCAGTGGAGGTAACCCCCCCCACCACCACCATGCACACACACAGTTGTCTTCTCAGACATTACCCACAGTTCCCCTGACTTCTCAGATGTGTCTGGCATAAAAGTTTTGGGGAAAATCATCCTGCTTTCATGCCTTACTTTTCCACACGCAAGTGCCTCCATTACTTCTTGCTTAACGATCCTTTCTTAAATAATACTTTTCCTTGTTTCATTCAATTCCATTTCTGATTTAAATCATCCTGCTTTCATGCCTTACTTTTCCACACGCAAGTGCCTCCATTACTTCTTGCTTAACGATCCTTTCTTAAATAATACTTTTCCTTGTTTCATTCAATTCCATTTCTGATTTCTAATCCATATACTTCTCATTCATTCCTTTCTCAATATAAAAGTGTCAAAAGATACTTTGCCAGATTTCAAAGTCTGACTCACCGTCTCCACCTTTAGTTTCTGTCCTTTACTTTTTGTGCCATCATTTTTTTCTTTTAACTAAAAACTTGGTTTCAATCTGTATCCTGTACACACAATGATTATTTATTCCTCTCCAACTTTTTTGCTACTTTCCCTTATAACTTTTCTGAGTCTTTATTTTCTCAATGCACTTTTATCTTTCCTTTCATTTGACAAGTTGCCCCTTCTCCTATGCTACTTTCATAGCCTGATTGTTCCTGCTAATTATTTCACTTTGAAAATTATACTTTTCTTGCAGTTGTTGTGACAACATAGATGACTGCAGAACATAATTTGATTTTCACTAAGTTCTTGTTATACTCTTTGATTGCCTGTTTGTGCTCCTTATGTTTCAATGTACATCAATTCTGCTGTTTGTGTTTTTGTCCTGCACTTTTATTTGATTGTTTTCATGATGTTCATCGTGCATACAGCTGCAGTCCTTACATATGGGTTCTCCTGCCGTCAGGCGGGTCCTCGGTCGGCCGAATTCAAAAGTCTAGGTCCGGCGTCGGTTGTTGTCGCATTCTTCCCTGACGTCAGTGCGACAGGGGTATATAAGACACGGCCGACGCCATTTTCTTCAGTCTTTTTTGCCGCGCGGTGCCCGAAGGAGAAGCAGTTCGCAAGTGCCGGTCGGCCAGCTCTTGAAATTACGAAAATTTGGAAACCAAAGTCTTCTTTAAAGCTAAGTAACCCATTGGGGAAACTTTTCTTGCCTCAGACCGATGTCAGACAAAGTTAACAATTGTATTTCTTGTGGGAAGCAAATACCGCATAAGGATTTCCATTCCCTCTGTATACCTTGTTTAGGCCCAGACCACGACGTCTCAGGCTGTCGCTTTTGTGCTACCTTTAATAAACGCACTATTAAGCGTCGGGCGGAGTTCGCCCAGCACTTTTTCGGTAAAGCTTTTAACTATAAAATGTCGTCGGAGACTCCAACTACCATTTTGTCCAAAAAACGCAAGGACAAAGACCGACTAGCGAGGCCCGCGGTCTCAACCGACACCACGCCAAGACCGGCTACACGTGGTCCGGTTCTCAGTGAGGCGCCTACGCAGCCCCTGACTACCGACGACGCTTCTCTGGCGGTGTCCTCTGTACCCGAGACCGCAGGTTCCTCGGCCCACACCCTGACTACAGCTACCGAAGCCACGGTGAGTGTTGAACCTCTTAATGTGGACAGATCTACTTCCACCCATGGTGTCTTCAGACCTTCTTCTTCCTTTTCCATCAAGGCCTTTACTAAGTCTAAATCAGCCATGCACTCCCAGAGGCCTGTTGCACAGGGCCCATCTACAGGCTCCATGCCTAAAAAGCAGATGCTCAAAATGGCTGAGGATTTAATTACTCTTATCAGGGGTTCACAACCCCCACCGGAAAAGAGACCCAGAGTGGAGGAAGAATCTCCCTCTTCTGACCAGGGCTCCATTATTTCAGAACATTCTGATGAAGGGGAGCATTTGTACTCCCCTTTTGAAGATTCTGATGCAGAACAGTCCATTCCTTCTGTATCCCTCCCAGAGGATTTCTCATTCGGGGAAACCTTGCATACCTTGAGGGAACACTTCCATTGGGAAGGCCAGGATTTTTCAGATTCAAAGAAAAGGCTTAGGGAATTTCTTCTACTACCCCAGCACAGGCCTCTGGTGATACCTCCTGTCTTGGACATACTTGATGATGTTTATTCTGAGGCTTGCCTTAATCCGGATTCCCTGCCTCCAACCCCAGTCAAGCCTGAGAGGTACTACAGAGTTCCTAACTCACACCAATTTCTTTACAAAAGCCATAATGCTGACCCAGAAACCATTTCTCAGGGTCCCAAGGGAATGAAGGCCTCTACTGCTAAGAATCCATTACCCTCCGAAAGAGAGTCTAGATCCTTAGAAAGGTGGGGAAAAAAAGATATATACCTCAGCCACTCTAGCCATGAGGGCCATAAATTGTCAGTTCCATATGCTTAAATATCAGCAGTTTCTGTTATCACAATTAAAGAATAAAATGTCACAACCTGAACAACCAGATCTGAAGGAGTTGCAAGATATGATACATAGTGCAGAACAAGTGGGTAAGCACACCTTGCAATGTGGTTATGATGCTCTAGAGGCCTCAAGTAGAGCTGCAGTTACAGGATCAGTCATTCATAGACATGCTTGGCTTAGGGAACAAACCCTGCCTGATCATGCCAAGGCTAAGTTACTGGATGCTCCTTTACAAAAGGATGTGTTATTTGGTACTAATGCTGAGGAAATACTAAGGAAAATGGAAGAAAAAGCTAAATCTATGCAAACTGTTAAGGCTTTTCTGCAGGTACAACCACCACGATTTAGTAGAAATTGGCCTACAAAAAACTGGTCCTTTCCAGCCACAGACAAGCCCCAAAGAGATAGATACAGACGCGGAAGGGGCAGAGGACAATCTCAAGGATCATATAGAGGCAGACAATGGCAACCTCCAGCATCAAGAGGTGGCGAAGACAATGCACAGCAATACAGAAAACAAACCCAATGACTTTCCCCTTTGCATGCCAAACAAGGCTCAAGTGGCAGCACCCTTGGGAGGAAAGCTGGCATTATTTTCAAAAAATTGGCATATTGTCACAAAAGACAAATGGATCCTGGACATTATAAACAGAGGCTACAGATTTCATTTTCACACTCTTCCAAAAATGAGAGGCATGCCGAACCTGCCACACAATCAAAGGGCAGAGGCTCAAATACAAATTTCAAAGCTCATGGACATGAAAGCTATTCAAGAGGTACCTACTCACGAGCAAGGTCAAGGATTTTATTCCAGACTATTCCTGGTACCAAGGAAGGGAACAGATTGGAGACCCATTTTTGACTTATCCATCCTAAACACATTTCTACTAGTACCAAAATTCAAGATGCTCACCTTACAGCAGCTTCTTCAATGCTGGGCAAGGGGTCTTGGCTGGTAACATTGGACCTCAAGGAGGCATACCTGCATGTCCCAATCAGACAAAGCTGCAGAAGATACCTCCAATTTCTTGCAGGTTCAATCCACTATCAATTCTCTGCATTGCCCTTTGGCTTATCTACTGCGCCCAGAGTATTCACGAAATGCCTGGCATCAGTAATTGCCTACTGCAGACTTCAAGGGATACAAATATACCCTTATTTGGACGGCTGCCTGATCCAAGCGGACAGCAAGCGCATACTTCTGGAGCATCTGGCTTATGTAATACAGTTATTGAATTCTCTGGGATACACAGTCAACAAAGAGAAATCCAGGCTAACACCATCTCAGAAAATAATTTTCCTGGGTGCCAACTTGGACACAAACACCCAGATGGCCTATCTTACGCCAGAAAAACAGGGGCAACTAACTCAGTACTTCAAGATACTAGCAAATTGTACCAGGCTAACTGCAAGGAAAATCCTGCAGGCTCTGGGATTCATGGCATCTTGCATTCTTCTAATCCCATGTGCAAAGTTGCATATGAGGAAACTTCAATGGTACTTAAAAAACCTATGGTCTCAACACAGCCACAGTTTGGAAACAATAATACCACTAATTCTATGTTTACAAAAGGAATTTCTATGGTGGGCTCAAACATGCCAAACAAACGCAGGTCTACCATTCAGCAAGCCTCAAGCAAATCAAGTCATCACAACAGACGCCTCAGACTACGCCTGGGGGGCACACATGACAGACAGGTGCATTCAGGGCAAATGGCCCCAAAAGGAAAAGCATCTTCACATCAATCAAAAGGAAATGATAGCAGTGATAAATGCATTTACAGCTTTCGAGTACCTCCTGCATCCTGGGCAGTTATTAATAAGAACAGACAACACCACAGTAATGTGGTACATAAACAAACAGGGAGGAACACATTCATACCCCCTGTGCAGGCTGGCCATGTCACTTTGGAACAGGGCTCTGGAATGGCAAATCGAGCTTCAA
The DNA here is from genome assembly GCF_019279795.1 of Protopterus annectens. NCBI lineage: Eukaryota > Metazoa > Chordata > Ceratodontiformes > Protopteridae > Protopterus > Protopterus annectens. The sequence goes on from NC_056728.1 coordinate 1,006,396,777, forward strand.
GCACTGTACTTGCCAGGTATGGAAAACACGCTGGCAGACAATCTAAGCAGAAATATGACAGACCCTCACGAATGGAAGTTGCATCCTCAAGTGTTTACAAAGATAATCCAAGCCTGGGGAAGGCCAGACATAGATCTCTTTGCCTCCCACAAAAATCACCAATTGACAAAGTTCTGCTCAAGGACATTTCATCCAAAGGCCTGGAGAGTGGACGCCCTTTCTTTCAGTTGGACAGCAAGGACAGTTTGCGCCTTTCCACTTCTTCCTCTACTGACCAAGGTGCTTTTGAAAACAAGAACAGACAGACCAAAGATGATGCTGATTGCTCCAGACTGGCCAAGACAACACTGGTATCCACTCCTGAGGAGCCTAACACATTCTCCTCCCTGGACCCTACCTCTAATGCCTCTCCTTCTGACTCAGCACAGCTACAAAACTCTTCACAGTCAGCTGAAAACAGTCAGTCTGGCTGCATGGAAAATTCCTTAATACCACAACAGACCCTACTCTCCAAGGAGGTACAGGATGTCATTTTGGAAGCCAGAAGGCCGTCTACTAGAAAAGCTTACTATGCAAAATGGAAACGGTTTTGCGCTTGGAATGAGAAAAAGGACCAGGATCCTAGAAAACTGAATTTGCCTCAGATATTACAGTATCTAACTGAGCTGCTGAACAGTGGACTGTCATTCTCCTCCATTAAAATCCATGCCTCAGCCATTTCTGCAGAATACAACACCGATCCACCCTTATTCTCTCACCCACTCTTAAGACAGTTCCTCAGAGGGGCTAAGAATATAAGTCCTCCAAGGAAACAACCAATCCCAGCCTGGGATTTTAATTACATACTGGAAAAATTGACATTGCCTCCCTTTGAACCAGCTGCCTCAACAGATTTACAATATTTGCCCTGGAAAACAGCTTTCCTTCTGGCTATTACCTCAGTTTGTAGGGTCTCGGAATTACAAGCCCTCATGGCTGTGCAGCCCTTTCTCATCTTCCATCAGGACAGGGTTTCCCTATGAACCAACCAGTCATTTATGCCTAAGGTAGTATCCAGGGTAGCTTTAAATCAGGCCATACACTTACCTACCTTTTACCCCAATCCTCAAAACAAAGGGGAAAGGCTGCTACATTCCTTAGACATCCATAGACAGCTGCGTTACTATTTGGATAGAGCAAAGCCGTTCAGGAAATCAGAACAACTCTTTGTGTCCTATGCTGTAGGAGCTCAAGGGAAGCCAATTTCCAAACAGACAATTTCAAAATGGATAGGCCACTGCATACGTTTTTGTTACTCCTTTCATGGTAAATCTGTGCCTACAGGCATCCGATCCCACTCCACAAGGGCCACAGCTACCTCTACAGCCTTCCTCAGAGGAGTTCCTACCAAAGATATTTTGGAGGCAGCCACTTGGAGTTCGGTGCATACCTTCACTAAACACTACCACCTACCTTTATACTCCAAAACAAGAGCAGGCTTTGCCACTGCTGTGTTGCAGGGCATTCTGGCTCCTCCTAATTCCACCTAGTGCCTACCACCCTGTGCGTAGCTTTGGGATTCTACCCATATGTAAGGACTGCAGCTGTATGCACGATGAACATAGTACACTTTTGTACCTACCATAAATGTAGATGTTCGAGTGCTAATACAGCTGCAGTCCAGGTTTCCCTCCCTCCTTCCCCTCTTGGCACAGGCCTAGTGGCTAACTCCTCCACAAACAACCTGTTTGGGTTATCCTTCTATGGTGTATTTGCTTGCAACTACTGAAATTTTGATTATATTGCATTGCATGACTATACATAGATATATAAATTATGTATTGCCTTCCTTCTGGGGACACCTGACATCTGGGGCAAGAAAGACTGAAGAAAATGGTGTCGGCCATGTCTTATATACCCCTGTCGCACTGACGTCAGGGAAGAATGCGACAACAACCGACGCCGGACCTAGACTTCGGAATTCGGCTGACCGAGGACCCGCCTGACGGCAGGAGAAACCCATATGTAAGGACTGCAGCTGTATTAGCACTCGAACATCTACATTTATGGTAGGTACAAAACTGTACTTTTTTTGTATTCTCTGTGAAAAGTCTACGGTCCCAGTTGGCTCCCATTTGAAATGCCGAATGCCAGTAAGCAAAAAAAAAAAAAAAAACCCCAAGGGAAGAGCAAATCTCAAAAATCATGCCCGCACACCATCAAACTCATTTATATATCTATATGTATATACTAACTTGGAGATTGGTATACCTAGGAGAAAAGTGACTATTCCGAGAAATAGCATCTTGGACCTAGTCTCCACGTTTTGGGACTCGGTGTGGATATGTAAATATAGATCATTATAACTGCATAGACAAAGTTTAGTCTCATGTGCATGTTGAAAACATTAACTTCTGCTTTGAGTTATAGACCCGCATAGAATCCTCCACGGAGCAACCACAGAACATAGTTACAGCCTTTTTAAAATTTCCTCTAAATTCAGTGCCTTTTAGTGTTAGTTTATCCACAGTAATTGTAATGTAACTAAATTAGTGCAGTCCCACACATCCACATGTTAATAATATTTTTAACTGCTGCAACCCTCTTCTGTTGTATGGTACAATTGCTGCCAACTAAACCAAGCCTGGCAAATTTCAATTACTGATTCACTCTTAAAGGCAAGCCAGGTAAGTTTCTGTTTCTTTTGGAGAGAATTGCTAACTGCTAATCATCAGCACTAAGTGGTTATCCTTATAGGATCATAGAAGATTATTTAGCCTATTGACCTGGATATCATTTCAAGCATAGCCATTTCATCCCAATGTAATACCATAGAAATGGTTAGTCAGTACCCAAGATTGCATGTAGTAATGGCTGCCCATGCCCAGGAGGGCTGTGGGCAGTATTCCCGGTAAGAATTTACTGTGCCTCATCAACTCATCCAGGTTCCTCTTGAACAGTGTCATAAAGGTGCTCTGTTTCACATGCATAGGTAGCCTGTTCCAGAGATGTGATTGTACAGGGCTGCGGTGTAAGCTTCAGTCTAGTTACCAATTCTAGCTGGGGGTGGAGCTCGGAATACATTTATACCTTCACCTGGGAGGGTATGATTCGCTGTAGTGAAGTTATTTAGTCCGATTTCGCCCATTGTGAGTTCTGGTGTTGGTGTCAGCTTGAAGGTGACTGATTTGTGGTCAGATTTAACTAATGAGGGTCCGATAGTTGCGGTAGTGCATCTGTTATACATGTTAGTGAGGACCAGATCTAGTACGTTTGTTCCTCTTGTCGGGGTATGAACAGTTTGTTCCAGGGCATTTGAATTAAAGTGGATTAAAATTTGCGCTAGCAAGTTAGGGCTACTGTAGGTTTCCCAGTTGATGGGGGGGGGGGGGGGGTGAATGAAATCTCCCATAATGTTCAGTAATATTTGTATTGTCTCCAGTTTGGTCAAGTAGGCTTTGTGCCTGTCACGACCCATGGAGGGGCCATCTATAACTGGCTATGACTTGAATGGGGGTCTTACCACCGTAACCTGAACTTGGAGTAACTCTATGTAGTTGTCCAGTCTAACTAGATGGGAGGTGAATTTATCTCTAATATAAACAGAAGCACCGCCTCCTTTGGTTTTCACATGTTCATTTTGCGGTCTGAAGGTATGGAAGGCATTGTAGCCTTGCAAGGCCAGTGTACTCCGAGGCTTTGAACCAGGTTTCTGTGATTGTAGAGACGTTTGCATCTTCCAGTGATAGAAGTACTTCCAGGGTGTACAGTTTTTGGTTTAAGCTCCTAGTGTTTAGCAGCAAGACCCTTATTTTGTTATGATTGACTAATGTCAGGTCTGTAAGTTTGTTTTTAAGACCTTGCCTAAAAAAGGCACTGTGGGGGAGGCAAGTGCTTTTGCCAACAGCTGAACGCCTAGAGGTGTCAGGTGCGAACTGTCTCTGGCAAAGCACAAGGTTTGTCAACCATGGCTTTCCAGGCTGACAGGAACTGAATGACACCAAAAACTAAGCTAATTATTGAAATTAATCATTTTTTGTTTATACTGTGACATCACTCTAGGTAGGGGTAGTATGCTGCTCAAGGCTAGGGACAAACCTGGCTGGGACACATACTCGGGGAGCTCAATCATGTCTCTCTTCACATAGTTCAGTGAGGTATGTCTCGGGTCATTCACTCCAACATGAACTATGGCAGTCATAATTGTACTTGCTGGTGAGAGACCTGAGTGCATGCATGATCTGAAGAAATCTTGGCACCAGACAGGCAGCTGACTGTGACTTTCTCCTTGTCTGATCTGGTGAGAGGGACGTCCGTGTATCTCACTATTGAGTCTCCAATGACTAGAACATTTGTTTTTTGAGCATTACACCTTACGGGCTCGGTAGGTGAGGCACTGACACTGGTACTGGTACTGGTATTGGTATGTGTCATGGGTGCTGTGGGAACTGTGTTAGTTGCTGCAGTCTTGTGTTTTGAAGGTCCCTTTAGGTTTAATGAGAGAACCTCTGTGTATGTTGATCTTTGTGTTAGTTGAGTACTACGTGCGTGTGTAGTGGTGGGTGGATTGACAACCTCTTCCATGTTACTGTTTTGAATGCGAGAGAGGATGGGTTCAAGATTCTTGGTGTAGATACATCTCTCACACTCTTTACTAGAGTGAGTTATTAGTAGGGGTTTGTCTGTGTACATGAGGTAATTGCTACACTGCCTCAGGAGACCCACGTCAACAAGGTTGGCAGGAGAAACAAGGGTGGTCCAACTGTCCATAATGCTAGGTTGAAGACTGTTATCACTAAGGGGGACTTTTCAGGATCAGTCAAGGAGGAGCTTAGTGATAGATATTTCTGCCTAGGTTATTTTTTGTTGGCAATTTAATAGATTTCAGCTGACTAGCAGTATTTCTTTGACCAGAAAAGTATTAAGGATGAGGGCTACACTAATGTGTTGCAGCCTTATCTAAGGGAAAAACTGTTGAATTAATCTGTCCGGCTATGGTGCACAATTGCGTGGCAGTGCTGCGCGATGCACAAACACGCAGAAGCTCAAATGCAGAGCTTAAATACCAGAAGCTAAAAACTTGAAAAAACTTTAAAAAAGTTCAAAACGACCAGTGAGGATACCTAATCCAAGCACTAGACCAATCACCCTTCACCAGACAGGTTCCAGTCAACATAGTCCCTCTCACTAGAATGCAGAAAGGCCCTTTCCAATCCAAGATGGTCTGGAAAACATGCTCAGAACAAATAGCCACTACAAACAGACCGAGATGCAGCAAACCTATGTCTGAACTATGCTACAACTATTAGCTAATCTATTTTCAGTGGGAACCACGAGAGAATGTTTAACACAGCAAAAAAATAGCAATGAAACACTAAAAAAAATTAAAAACAGCAGACAATTAGCAAGGAGACTCTAAGAATGTTTTAAACAGCTAACAAATCAGTTATTTAACACTACTTGGTGGGAAAACCAGAACAAGCAGAACAGATTGCTTTGCAACAGCAAAAAATGCCAACAGATACTTAAACAGTGAAAACAGAAAAAAGAGCTTTGTAAATAGTGAAAATAGCAATAAAATTCAATTTAAGAGGTACGGTAAGGCAGACAATTGCAATACAACAGTGTAGTTTAGTACATAGTATATCAATACATTATAAAAGTAGGTGGCAGGCAATAAAAAAGTGCAGTAAATACAAATAAGCAAAAAAAAAAAACAGGCAACTTACGTTTTTTGGGAAGCTCGGAAGCCTCTAGTCATCTGGTATCTCGGATCAAAGTTATAAGTAAATATATTAATTAATTAATTTCTCTCTGCCCATTTCACAACTGCTCCTGTTTTTATCTACCTATCTTAAGCTTCCTACAATTTAATTGTATTTCCTCCTCCTTGTACTTCACCTCAATATTGCCTTAGCTGTCTCTGTTTAGAACAAGTAACATAGCATAGCAACAATCAGCCATATTCTTGTGTATATACCATACATGTATCTCAAATATTTACCACCAAAACCATGATATTGATGGCACAAGCTATTTCATACTAGTTTGTTAGCTTTCTTTTTTTTCCATGTTGTATTACTCTCTCTGTTTTTATTGTTTATTTATAAACTATTTACTACCTATATTTACAAACGTATGTATTCTTGATTGTTATCAATTTCATGTAATATGTTTGTGTAATGGAGCTTTTCTGTCTGGGCCTCCGCTGAAGAAGGGCCACCGGCTAAGTCGGACATCCCCAGTAAACAAATGTAAAATAACCAGTCACTTGATTTTAAACTTTAGTAACAGAAACTAAATAGCACAATTTGAAGTAATAGAATGTACAGGCAATGTAAATACTGACTGGAGGAATATAAAATAATGGGTTACAATTGGCTCATAGGAGGACACTAACCAGTTAAATATTCCATAATAAAAATCATACTGAAAGAATTACTAGTTCCTTTCTGCCATTGTTTACAAAGTAGTAAAAACTTCAAGAAAAACCTAGCCAAGCTAGAGTTTTCACTGTGTACAAACCTTAAACCTCCTGTAATAGAGGCCCATGCTTTATATGCAAGTGACCCAGTAACCCCTTAAGGACATCAAATGTTTCAACTATATGGTTTCTGTGATTTTTTACTTTTTAAGTCTTTATGGACAGATTCAGGCCAACAAAGCCAAACGTCACTAGCTGTGGACCCTACACATTTTGGCCTTCTTATGACTTCGTCATCACAGCATAAGTGGACTGTTTGGCTACAGTTTAGAAACATGGGGTCTTTAAACCTAGCTGATGCTCATAATTATTAAGGTGTCTGCAAAATATCCCAACTAACAACTAAATCAAAAAGTAAAATGGTCACACAGGCAAACCAGTTAGTAAAAACTACAAGAAAAACCTAATCAAGTTAGAGTTGTCACTGTGAGATGCCTTAAACCTCCTATAATAGATGCACATGGGATATATCCAAGAGTAAAAGGTCACTTTGATTTAATTGTTTCAAAGTGTAAAATGGAACAAACTTATCTTGTAGTAGAGCTTAATGTTCATAAAATATATAAAAAACACTGCAAAGACTGTTCTAGAATGGCTTCTTAGTGCTGTGTCTTAAAACCAAGAAGTATTTTTTCACAATAAGAGAGTCACACTACTTGACCTTTGGAGAGATTTTAGTGTCATCAGTACAACATATGCAGTTACTGCGGTGGTGGTGCTGCGGTAGCGTTGTCGCCTCACAGTAAGACATTGTCCTGTTCGATTCTCAGTTAGAGCGTCTTCTCTGTGGAGTCATGCGTGAGTGGGCGAACCTTCGTTGAAGGCTGTGCGTCGGAGCTGGCAACTCGGTACGTATAAATCTACTGCCAATCATTAGCGGACCTGAGTTCCGCTGTGGCGACCCCTAACCGGGAAAAAGCCAAAAGACACAACAACAACTACAACATATGCAGTTAGCACAACAATGAAATTCTGGCATTTTCCTATCCTGACACTTAGCTTGTAAAGAATAGACATGTGTTGAGTCATGTAGTGCTTTAAGTAACAGGAGGGAGCTTGTTTAGCCTGGCCAACTGTAACTGTGCATCTTTTCTCATGCATGTGTTTGTTCATTTTTGCGTGTGTCTGCATCTGCTACCACCCCTGTACAAAGACAAAGAGGCCCTTTGCTTTTAAGTCCTGTTGCAGTCTAGCTCCTCTTTCCCTGACTGAAGAAAAAATAACAGTTTGTTGTGGCGTAACAGTCAATAATCACTTATCCTGCAGTCTTATTTACATAGTTTTGTTCTGTAACATTTTTGTTTTATATATCTGCTATATTTCACAGAAAAGCACAGATGTAAGTTTTATATACTTGTACATTTCTTTGCTTTGTTACAGTTGCAGAAGGTTTATATGCATTCCTAACAGTGACCACTCAGGATCTGCTTGATGAGGACAGACCTTCTCAAACCAGCTGTGAATAACAGTTGATCTGGCTGAGCAGGTCTGTCCTTGTCAACATGTACACCTTCCTTCCCACTGCCTCATGACAGACATGGCATTTAAGATTACTGGTGCTAGTTTGTTGTTGTGCTTTGTTTTAACTGTTAAAGGTGGCCACCTTCCAGATGCTACAGGGGGCGCAACCGTGCTGTGGTTACTCTTCAAGAGAATGGAGAATCTGGTTCTGCTACCCAGCACATACCTCTTTTTGGGATGACTGGGCTTATCCCTGAATGTGGGTTGTTGGTATCAGTAATGCATACTGTGTGCTTATGATCCAGTTCTGACTACAACAAGTATCTGTACATAGAGTGTGTTGCTGGCAGACTTGTACTGTATAATATAGCCTTTTATTTTTATTCTTCAAATACAGCTGTAGTATCTGCTGACAGAATTTGCTTTGCTAAATCAGTTTGCCTGTTTTACGTAACTGTTCTTCTTGTGTTACTACTTCATTCCTCCCAAGTAGCTAAAACCCTAAAATTTGTAGTTATAAGTGCTAGAGGAATGTAATAGTAGCAGATGCTCAGGGCATCACAGCTGTATCCCACACTGTATTCTTTAATCTTGTTACTTGTGCTTTTTAAGTTTCTGTACTTGAATACTTTTTTTATGATGTGGCTAATCCTTTTCTCTCCACTGTTATACTTTGATTTATAGCCTTTAGGAAGAAGCTTTCAGTTTTTTATTTCTCCTAGATATTTGAACATCTGCAGTTTATTATTCCTCCTTGTGTAGATTAATTTGGGAACATGTCAAACTGTCAACAGTAATTTCAGCAAAGTTGAGAGGTTTGAGGTAAAGTTATCAAAACTACTTTGGCAGTAATGGGTATTCATTTTCTCCAATGTTGTGTGACCTCTACATTGGTATATTTAAGTTTGGGGAGGGTTAGTGTACAGGGATTCTTGTCCCTTTGATAAACAACACAGTTTCAGAGGTTTGCTCAAAGTAGTTGACAAATTCATTTAGCTGATTTTACACTTTGGGAAATTTGTGCCGATTAGTTGACATGAATCATTAATTCCACAGTCTTTCCTTGCTAGATTAAAGATGGCAGCTGTTTACCATTTTTGTAGCCCTTTATAGTGAAGTAATTATTTTTGGCAAATAAGGGCAACTTGGCTTATTAATTTTCTCTGCTGTTTGGACAAGTTGCATGTTTTATTTACCCAGTATCATGTTGATGTTTTCCCATCCCTCAGAATAATTCCCTTTTGTCTTTTGCTTGCTTTCCTGAAATAGATCCGTATTTGAATTTGTAAGCTGTTCAGAAAACTGTTCCAAACATCTGTCACCCTTTCTGTGAAAAATAGCTTTGTTTCACCTCCCTTGAATTGTTTTTATTGCGTCTTCAACCCAAGTCCCCTTGTTCTCATCATTTTCTTTTAATATGGTACCCAGATGGGCAGACCCTTCGAATACTTAAATGTTTCTATCCTATCCCTTCAAGGCCTATTTGTTCTGCAGAAGAGGTAAGCAGCATTCCCAGGCTAGGCAGAAGCCCTATGTCCCATTTGTTTGGACCCAGGAACACTAATCAGTTCATGTACTCTTTAGTGAGAATTAGGTGGTAGAGAACTGGCCAATTAGCTGGTTTTGCAGGGCAGTCTACCCTGCGTCATGATGGAATATCCCTGCCCACTATGGCAGTATTTCCAGGCTTCACTGTGTACTCCCTTTGCATTCTGAATTCCCCTGTGGCATAGTGTGTGACTACACTTAGAGTGGACTGACTAGGCTCAAGCCCCACTGGGTGCAATACCAAGTTCTTATGATAGGTAGCATCCATATACTGAGCAAGAGCCACCTTCCACCCTCTTTGTATGGGCAGCTGCTCACTACCATCCTCCTCCTCCTCCAGCTCCTACAAGTGCCTAAGCCATTATATGAACTCAGGCCACCTGCTTCATACTTGAGGCTTTATTCCTGTACACTGCCCCCTTGTATTGATTTAAGTGAATACCATGCACCAATCTTGATTTCTTCCTCTGTATTGCCTCCATTGTGTGCATAATGTTGCAAAAGTGAGTTCTCTTGAACTGCATACAGGACTCTACATGGATCCTTTTAAAGTATCTAAATGGGGCTCACATCTTCTTGTTTTCTTTGTTATCTCTTCCTATGAGTCCTTGTATCTCACTGCCTTTCCTTATGGTCAGATTTTTTGCATTTTGAGTCAATACCTAAATATTACACCACAGAACATTGCTATTAAGTCAACAGCACATGTCACTAACTCAAAGAATTACCCCCAAAAAGTGTTTCCGTGGGTGGCAACCTACCTGGCAGCTCTATATCCCATCTCTAAATGCACTAATCTCGAGGTCAGGCAGCCTTGGGGGTGAGAGAGAGCTCCTTGCTCCACAATTCTTTGATGTGTATAAAACCTGCAGCCAAATACAGGAGTTGATGAAAATTCCTGTCTTTTATTCAGTGCAATTTTTTCACCATGTATCGCTTGCTTTTTCTGTGAAGCTTGACTCTCAGAACTTAGCTGCTGTCTCATTTACACGTTGTGTGAGAGTATCAACTCTTTGATGTTTTTTTTCTAATTCTACTCATGTGTACTATAGTACAGATAATGCTTGGTCTTTCTGACTGCATTAGTACATTGCCGTTCTACCTTCTGTATTGTCATATAATAACCAGCTGGTTCATCTTTTAATTTGCTACTGTGCCTTATTCACATACCAGTGTGCCTTGAGGACTTTGGTCTTAAATGGTTGTCCATTGGAGTGCCAAATTATCTTGGCTAAACCTGTGCTGACCCTCCTGTTCCTGAACATGATCCACCTTTTGATAGCTGACAAGGGTCCCACAAGTAGTCTATCATGTCTGGCAAGGAAATCCAGATACAAACCAGTTTGCCACATTCTGGTGAAATCATTACCACATCCCTGTAGTAAGACTTCCCATATGACTAACCAGTGGAGGTTGATGATCCCTGAGGGCATATGTGGATCAAGTAGACCCCATTTTGTAATCTGGTGTAAAGTTATCTATGCCGTGGCACCTCAAAGCAAATTATCTCCAAAAATGTGCTTTGTTTGCATAATGACCTGCTTGATAGATCAGGACTGGACTGTGGGTGACACTGTTTTTTGTGTCATTGAGCACACTGAGTTTCTACTGTCTTTGCTGTAGAAGTAGTAGTCCTTTTTTACTCATGTCGCATTTGAAACTCTTCATGTGCTCTAAGACTGTGTGTAAAAATGTCATATTAAGACAAGTTATATTTGTCTGCTGTGTCAACAAACACAACGTTTTACCCTGTATGGGTAAAAGTGACACAGTGGGTGGGGAAGTGTTATCTTATAGTGGATAATTGTGTTTCTGACTACCTCGTGGATGCTGAATTTTTGTGTGTGTTGATTAGATCAAGAGTTTGGCCCAATAGGGACCTTTTTTCAATATGTTGTTGTTTGTCTTCCGGCTTTTCCCGATTAGGGGTCGCCACAGCGGAACTCCAGTCCGCTAATGATTGGCAGTTGGTGTTTTTTTTATGGTGTCAAGTTGCCATCCCGATGCCTAACCTTCAACGAAGGCACACCCATTCAACGCATGTCTTTTGAACGCCCACTTGACCGCGGGGGGGACATGCAGACTCCACACAGAAGGCACTCCCATCCCAAGCCGAGAATTGAACAGGAGAATCTCTTGCTGTGAGGCAACAAAGCTACCGCTGGACCACTGTGGAAGTAGGGACCTTTTTTCAATATAAACACAGTAAAAGTTGTTAGATGTTACAGTGCATAACCACTTGAAATAAAGTTGACGTGCATAACATATACAGAAGAAAGTAAAATATGAGCCGGAACATCTTGGCAACATTTGTGGTAAAATACAGATAATTAGAAGAAAACCGTTTTCCCTACTGCAGTTAATCAGAGAACTAACAGTTACAGAATTGTTCTACAGGATTCATACTTTTACATTTTCAAAAGGAAATAGATCTGCATGGCTGCATATCCTTTACTAAACTGCTTGCTTTCTATCAGCTGAGCCAGATCAAAAAAAAATTTTAAATACACAGTGCTGTTCTTTGAAAGGGTGCTTTCTTTTTTGAAGTCCTGTTTTTATTTATTTAGAAGATAATATTTAGACCACAGAATGAGGAAACATGAATGATACTCATCAGTCAGAGTTAACCTCTTCCATTACAAAACTCCTGTTCTAGAAGCTAATGGTGGAGTCACTCTATCCTTTTTCCTTTTTGCAGGAGCATGCTGTTTTAGGACCAGTGACTTCTGGTTCACCCCATCCTCGGGTTACATTGGCCTTATGTCTGGCTTCCGATATCATAGTCCTGGCTGGGTTTATCATGTCTTGGAATGGCATATGTTCTGTTGGCAGCTTGGGAGTGCTTATCTGTGTCCATATATGTCATGAAGTGGTTGAGGTTTCCAGCATGCAATAATATGTCCTGCAGTAGCATTCTCTGTTTTGTGATATCTCTTTCACATTCTGGATTACAGTACTACTTATTGAAGGCATACTGGCCGAGCATTTCAGTCTCCATTTTTAAAGACTGTAACATTCAGATTCAGATTTTATTTGCCCACAATGTTTTTCTACATTCTACATTTAGAGAAGACAGCCTGTTCTTTTGCAATGGTTTGAAACCATACTTTTTGTCAGTTATGAATTAACATATTATTTTGACTGTTGCTGCTGCCACCTTTAGACCATTGCAGAGATAGTTAAATAATGCTTTCTGTACACCAAGAATATTTGAAATTCAGGGCTGCACTTACGTTTCCTTTCCTAATTTGCAGGGATATTTTTATATCTCAGCAGATTCTTTCCTGCTTCCGTGTTAGTTATGTACTGTCAGCTGGCTGTTGTGGACCTGTCCAGGTAAGTAATCCAGCAGTTTGCCTTTGTCATTTGTGGAGTACAAGTGCCAGTCGCCTAGAGTATGGCATGTATGTTTATCAGCCATTACAATATAGATATTTGCATTAAATCAGAAGTAAGCTTTGGTTATAAGATTACTGTTTTATATACATAGACATTCTTTCCTGTAATCCAGAGAAGACTCTTGTTTCCCAGTTTAAATCTAGCTGTGATCAGTCTGTAACCTTTGAGGGCAAAGTGTAGATTATGTACAGTACAGTACAGTACAGTATTTTATAATACAGCAGTGTGCCATGAAAGCAGGTCCTTTATATGATCATATTTGACAGGTGTCTTTTTCTCTGATGTACAAATGCAGTCTGGGACACCATCCATTTCTTAATATCACTTAGGGTTTCTGACTGCAACCCCAATGAGCCAAGATAAACTGAACTGGCAACTAGGTGCTGGAGAAGCCGGGGTGGGGTGATGAGACTGAGAGGTTTATTTAAGCTTGCCAATCCCAGGAATAGTGGATGGGGTTCTTCAACACATTAAGACTTTAGCAGTCAGTAGTAGTATCACACTTATATTTGGTGCAGAAGGCTGTGGGTTGTAGTATCATACCTGTTAGATGGATTGCTGAAACTTTAGTGCAGCATAAGGGTTGTTCTATACTCCTGAGCATTTCATCCTTTGGATGAGATGTTAAACTAAGGTCCCATCTCTTGAGTTGGTGGTAACTCATGTCGATGTTAAGCACCTATCGAAAAGAATAGGAAGGACTCTGCAGGTCTGTAAAGAATGAGGTTGTGAAAGGTATAATTTGGTTTGAAACAGTGACTAGTGGATAAGCTTGGAGTCTCCACAGCAAATTTTGACACTCTACTCTCTTCGTACACCAGGTTTTCCTAACTTTAATGGTTTTAAGCACTTCTGGTAAATATTTCCATGAATTTACATGATAATATTGCTTCATTGCATTTGTATAATGCATCCTTGTATTTTCCTATATATCATCAGTTTTTGTTTTCCATGTTTAATATTTTTCCTTGATAATTTTTAATTTCCTCATTTACATATTATTTTTTTCTTTTTCATATTCTCATCATCTCTCAAAATTGTTTGTATTATACGTGAGCATTCTCACTATAAAATTCTCATTGTCTTCCTTTACCCACTTTAATACTGTGTACAAGTTTGGTGAAGCATAATAAACAACTGCATTTAGTAACCCCATTCTCCATTTATCTTCACTCATATACAGCACACTGTTTTCACTATGGTTTAATCTTGAGCCCCATATGAAGAAAAACACCAGTTGCACACTTTCTTTTTCATGTTTCTCTGGGGTCATATAAAATATTTTCCAATTAGTACCAAATTCACTAGATAAATCTTTTTCCTGAATTCTAATCTATAGATCCTACGCAGAAAACATGTTGCTTATATTTCTTGTATCAAATGTTCCCATTGCATCAGAACTACATCATCTTTCTCAAATTTTATTCCTAACAAAGAGACTTCATTCACTGAAAATATACAGACTCCCAATTTTCACCACATCACTCAAAGTCTTACTTTTATCTTTATTCAGGATCATTCCAATTTCTTTTAAACATCCATTCAGACAAACCAGAACTTCCCTCATCCATATTTTGTTCTTAGCAACTACAACTGTATTGTCTGCATATGTCAAAACTAATGGAATCACTGTGCCCTTTTATGTCACATATCTAGCATCTTTTATTTTGTAAGCTGCCTCACTCACTATCACATTCTTTACCGGTGCAAACAGTATTCCACTCATGGCACATCCTTGTCTTCTACCACACTTCATGCATACTTCTTTACTCAACCGACCCGTTCACTAATATACTCACTCTCACTCTGTGTGCTGACATCCATACTCTCCCAATTCTATTACCTATTCCATACTTCTCTATAACATCCCACAAAGTGTCATGTATGTTGTTATCCACAATAAGTCTCGACTCCCCTTTCCTTTTCTCCCAAATGAATTTTGATCAAGTAATCCTTCTATTTTACATTGTAGTCCTTTAGTTCATGAAAATGTTATAGTCTGTGTTATTCAGTGTAATTGGTCTGCAATTTTTATTTAATTTTTATCTCCTTTCTTTAATATAAATGTTATCATACCTGTGCAAATTTCTTTACACTTGGTTCCTCTTTCCTGCTGCTCATTCTTTACTTCTATAAACACCATTTTTTGCCACTCATACATTTCTTTATACATACTATATTCAACTCTTTCTAAACCTGTAGCTGAATTAACATTAATATCTTTCACAATCTCATTCAACTCATTTATATTTATTTTTCTGTTTAAATATTCGTTATCTTCCTTATTTAATTTTTCACCACTATACATTTGTTCTATATTAATTTTTACTATATAAATCTAATGCATATTCTTTAATTATTACATATATTCCTCCTTTTTTAACTTATTTCCCTTCATTTTTTAATTCTCTTATTACCTTTCCTTCTTTTACTATTTTACATAAGTATGGTGCTACTTCTTTTTTTCCTTGTAAGCAATATTTTGCTTATATAACAATTGATTAACCTTATCCTGATTACTTGTATATACTTTTCTTTTTCATAAAAAATACTTTCTTCCCTATTAAGTATTTAAATATTTTTTACTTAATATTTTTTATTCCAGTTTTTCTTTTTTCCTTTTCTATACGTTCTAAAAATACTTTTTTTGCTTCTTTCAATTGACTCCACCATATTGTCCAATTTTCATAAAAATCTCTCATACTGATATATTGTTGCCATATTTCTGTAATTTCTTTTCTTTCTCCTGAATCTAACTCTTTACAGTTACTGTTTTTATGCCTTTTCCTATTTTAATATATTCCTCATTTTCATGAATTCTTATCCAAATTGCCACACAATCAGATAACCCATTGTATTTAATTCCTTTTTGTATAATTTGTAGGCCTTCTGATATATAAAAAAAAAAAAAAACAAGTTCTGTCTTAATTTTATTTCTTTTGTAAGTCCAGTGTTTATTTTCCCATATTTTTAATTTTCCACTTTTCATAATTTTGTAACCATTGTAACATCACAACTAGTCTTTTTATTTCTCAGATTACAATGAAAGTCATCTGTCATTATTATATCCATGTTAGTACATACATAATTAGGTATACTTTTAAACATTGTTTCTCTTTTTTTATCACATGTGCATATGAAGCTATTAATCTATATACATAGTTTTCCATCTTATATTCACTACTGTTATTTGGCCCAGTTGTACTATTGTAATATCTAATATTTTTATATATGTTCTTGACATAGTATACATATTCATGAACATGTTTCTTTGGAATGGTACTGTTATTTGGAATATAGGCAAAGTTTTTCTGTTTGCATGCTTTTTTCTTCTGTTAATATTCTAATGTCTTCTAACCCGATTACTTGAGCATCTACTGCAGCACACCATTGTAAAATACTAATTCTTCTCTTAACATTCTTCATACTGTTCACGTTCAAAGCTAATATTTTCAGCTTTATAGAACAGTTATTAGAATAATCTTCTTAAACGTTACTTTTTTTATTCTCTCTTACCATTATATTTGTAAATTTTCTTTTTCTTTCCCTAACTTTCTTTACTATTGAATTTTTCTTGCCTTTTACTATATGCCACTCTGACTCTTCTTGACTTGTTTCATGTCTCTTTTTTTTTCTTTTTCTTTCTCTTTCTCTTTCCCTTTAAATTTAAATAACATTTCTATGTTTTTTTTCTTGTGTTGTGTGTTCCTGCATAGCAATCTTTTCTGTCTCTTTTTCTTGTATATTTTCATTTCCATTTTTATTTTCAGTTTCTTGTATTACCACATTTCTTACACTTCACCTCACATTTCTTTGCATTATGACCTGTCTGACTACATAAATAACAACCTTTTTTTTGTCACAGTCATTAATTAAATGATCAGTTTTTCCACAAAAGTAACATGTCTTTGTATGTCCTCTGTACCTCACAAAACCTCTATTGCCATGCATATTAATAGTACTAAGTATGTGTATCAATCATATTGTCATTTTTCCATTTTTTTTATTATTCCACATTCCCAACCCCAGTCCATAATCCCCTTTCTTCATAGATTTAAGTAGTCTCCACCACTTCTTTACATAGTCAACACATATTCTCTGAGTTCTTTTGCTCCTACTTAAGTTCTAAACTGAATCAAGATTCTTTTTTTTGTTTGCCATTGAAGGCTTGCAGAACATATTCTGACCATGGAAAGTCTGCTTTCTCATTTTCATAGGCCCCTAAAAAGTTTTCCATAGCCTGGCCAGTTTCAAAAAACAAGCCACAAAAAGTTTCTTTGTTAAATAAAATGAAACCTCTTACCACTTCAGCTTTTACTCCTAGTGGTGCAATAACATTGTCCCATACCTCATATCTGTCCAGGCATTTCTTTTTTACTGCTCACTTGAACTACATATTTTTTTCTTTACTTTCTTCATCTCTGTCTTCTCCTTAGCTCCTTCGTCCACTGTTTGAGCATAGGACTTTTTTTCTGGAACTTTCTCTGGCTCTCTTTCCTTCTGTTTTTCTCCCTCTTCAATTTTTTTCAGCAGTGTCACTCCAGGGTGACATAATTCGACTTTCTGGCTCAACCTGGTTAACTAGCTCCTCCAGATACTCATCCAGCAACCCTCCCAACTGAAAGGTTCAAATAATACATTTTTCTTTCATTTCTGTCGTCTCAAACAGGGTTTTCTGGAAATTTTCTTCCGAGTCCATCTCCACCTCTGCATTTAGATCCATCTCCTTTCCAATCTCCTCACCATCAGCAGACATCATTTTCCCTGCTCCCATATCACCTGAAAACATTTCTGGTAGTGATTCTACCATTTTTTCTTCATTTTCAGCACATTGAACTTCCAAATTGCTTTGGCTCTCAGCAGCCATGTTTCTCCCTGTTCCTCCTGGCTTCCTCAGCGACTGGACAGGAAACAGGAAGTCAGGATGTGTAGCACACGATCTCTTCACCCTATGGTAAAGAGTAGAGGAAGTACACAGATGCCCTTGCCAAATTTCCCTACTTCGGATCTCCCCTGAAATGAGGCCAATAGCCTAGTGGGACTAACCAGGTCAACAAACGATAAATAAAAGAAAATAAATTCTGCTTTTGTGGAGGATGAAGCATGAATCCCCTAGCTGTAAACACAGGCTGCCATATAAGTGTGTGTGTGTGTGTGTGTGTGTGTGTGTGTGTGTGTGTGTGTGTGTGTGTGTGTGTGTGTGTGTTTGGGGGGGTGGGGAATGAATAGACCAGTGTCACAGGAGGTGATGCCTATGATGGTGTCACTCTACACATTTAGGATTAGCCTTCTTTTTTTTACCTAAAAACTCCACTTCCAGGTGCATTTATGTTGCCTACCTCATGACTTTTGCTTTTAGGAGAGTGCATCAGTGAAATCGCTGAGGAATATGCTGCAAGGGATTCTTTCCCTGAAGAAGGAGGACCCACCTGCCGCACGGGATACACCAGGAGTGTACCAGCCTATAGGAGAGGAATGTATGTTTTAATGGATGGAAGGGCATATGGTAGCAGTGGAAGGTAGGTGACCCCGTTACCACCACCCCCCAAAAAAATCTCATTGCCTTTCTCATGAAGCTCTAAAGGGCATGCAGAAGGGAGCCCCAAAGTTGTTTAGTTTGTCCAGTGCATCTTCCAACCCATCCATTTACACCTGTTTATGCATATTTCCTAGGCATCCTTTAAGCTGTTCCATCACTTCTTGCAGACTTTTCTTGGCTTGCTAATTTCTCAGTGACAAATCAGTGAAGAAGGATAAGTCTGACTTGGTTGACTTTATTTGCCACCATTGCATCCTCCATCTGACACCATCCATTAGTGTCCTGCCACCTAACAGTTTTGTGCATTGTGGTCATACCTCTCATTCTCTTAGCGCAACAAATCTGGACAAAGCTTAAAATAATTGGGGGGGGGGGGGAGGCAAAGGCCCCAAAATAGGGAGAAATTTTACATATTGCTCTTATAAATGTATGTCTTATTAACATCAGTGATAGCAAATTGTAATTGATGAGTAAATTAAGACTATAAGAAAGACGAGGCTTGTAGAGACCACTTATACCTTGCCAGTATCCACCCTCAAGATGTACTTACCACTTCCAGAAGGGAAAACAAGTCCGATCAGTAATTAATTTATAGATACTAGCCCAGTCCTCAAGGTTTTCTTAAAGTATGTGAGAGTGACAGTCAGTTTTATGTTTAAAGATAATTTATTCCAGAGGCAGGCTATACACTGGATAGTATATCTGTCAAAACAGCATATTTTGCTTAATATGTGTGATGGTTTACATTCTTAGTTTGGGTGTTTATAGTGCTGTTTGTCTTGTGGATGTGCAAGAGTTTGGGGAAAGCTGGGTCCTTATATCACAGAATTCAAGACAATAGGTGTGTGTGCTGGCGTTTTTAAGCAACTGTGTGTAGAGATGGGCTTTAAGTCTGCATTGTCACTGAAGGGTCTTAAGATCAACAGTCTTTTCAATAAGAAACCATCGGGGTCTTTTGGGCTGAGTGATGTGTCTGGATAGGCATATGTGAAAGAATGTATTGTAAGCTATAACTGGCCTGATTTTTCTGACTACTGATGTTACACTGTGGTTGAAGAAGACGGAGGTATTGAAAGAGAAGGAGTGCTTGACCAACGTGCCAAGATCCCTGACTAATGTCTGTTTGGAATTGGGTATTAGCTGCACTGTAAGTTGTAAATGAGAGTTATTTACCAAAGTGTGACAGTACTGCAGTTTTTTGCAGTTAATTTTAGTTCATTTCTGTACACTACTGATTTGTAAGGATCATCTCTTGCTGTAGTGATTCCATATCCAGAACAAACAGTCAAGCAAACAACACCAGACTTAGTCATCAACAAATTTAGCTAGGCAGAGGTCTTGATTTCTGGTATGGAATATGGAGTTTGGAGACATATATGCAAAAAAGGAGGGCTCCCGTCACCTTCCTGCTATATGAGGTAACACCTCTCACTCTAATCGCCTAGTTGGGGGGGGGGCAGATGGCTGTTTTAGTGCCCAGTGATGCCCCCATTGTAGTAATTGAGTTGACCAAAAAAATTAAAAAAAACAAAAAAAATAGTTTTTCTTCTTTTAAATGTAGCAGACTGCTGCTATAATTTTCTACCATATCTTGAGCACTGCAGTTCTTCCATTCAAACTACAGGTGAAGATATGTGCCGGTGTGCAGTAAGCAGTGATCTGGATTGATCACACCACCTAAGCCTTTGCAACCCACCCTAGCTATACTACTGACCCCACCTACGTGAGTTTCATCTTTCATCTAGTTTACTGTCTACCTTACCACATAATGGTACACATTTAAGACTTCAGTCTGCTCCACCAGCATAGCGGTTGTGTTAAAAGCCTTGGCCATAACTTAATGACCACAATCCACTGCCTGTGTGGCCTTTTGAAAGATGCTTACTAAATTAAGTAGATGTGACCTAACCTTAACAAAACCTTACTTTAGAGAGTCTATTGTAGGGAGGTTTTAGTATCACTCTTAATAAAAGTCTGATAAGATGAGTTCCATGTCTTTTCAAATTAGACTAGTTAAGCTGATGAGTCTGTGGTATTGCCCCCTGCCATGAAGGAGTAAAGTAGCCATTCTTCATGCACTGGGAAAATACCCGATGCCTAAGCCGAAAACTCCACCTTAGAACAAAAAAATCTATTTTATCACTCTTCTGTTTTCTGAGCTATTTTAATACCTCAAAATCACTCTGACTGCTTCTTATAGAAGTTTAATATCTTTTCTGCAAAATGGCTGCCAATGGAGCTAGATATTTCATCATGATCTTATTTTTCGTGAGGCATTTCTCTTTCCCGTAATCCATTTCAAGTCTGCTTTATATGGGTCATGCTAGACAAAAAGTAGTGGTGTAATCACATGCCATTGACATATTGGGTTTAGTGTCAGTTGCTGTCATCTTATATACGGACTCTAACAGGACTGCTTCTTTTATTTCTTGAATGACCCTCATTTGTATGTCTCTGAGCTTGTCTTACAGTATAATAAGGAATTATACAGATGCAAGTAAAACAGTAGCTAAGTTGCAGGTCTTTGTTCAAAGTATCATTTTGTAGTCCAAGATGAATTGACACCCCCCCCTCACACACACACACACACACACACACACACACACACACACACACACACACTTTGGTAAATATGCTGATACTTTACAAGAATTAGAAGAAAAATATTTTCTGACTTTTCTCTAAATGCCACAGACATCTTTGATACTACATTCAAATCATTTTAAATTGTAGACTGTTATAAACAACAGACATTTAAAGTTTAAAGCTTAGCATTTTAATACTGTGATGCTGCTTATGTAAATGTGTCAAAAGAGGTGACAACTACCTTCAAACTTTTGATCTAATTGCTGTTTTCCTATGAAATGCATGTCTACATTGGAAGCAGCTGTGAATCCGTGCAAGTTCTCTTCCTCTCTGCAATAAAGACAATGGAAAGCAGTTTCACACCTCTCTGTCTTGTTTACAGCAGCCTGAGTTTGTGATGTAAGCAAGACTAATTACCCGTATAAGATTGTCAGCAGTATCTGACTTCACATTTCTCTATGTCTGTGGTATGCCATGCAGATATAGACAAATTTCTCTGCAAATTATGTGAGATGTTAAGGTAAAAAAATAAATAAATAAAAAAAGTGGGTGGCTTTTCTCTTCCTTTAATTCTAAAACAAGGAAATGAAAGTTTTATAAAGTACAAGCAGGTTTCAGGTACCTACACAATACTGGAATCCCACTGTAGGGTGAAATGCAGCCTAAGAGTTGAGTTAAACTGTAGGAGAAGGTGAAGTTTTTCTTTAAACAAGTTCAGTGTTCTGCAAGGGTATGTTTGATGCTGTTTAGATAATTACATGTATATCTACTAAAGTCATGGAAGTGGTATTTTTAGCTTTTGAGATGGAACATATTTCTTGAGGGTGTTGATGACTCTGAGATGGATCTGTGAAGTTTCAGTAACTGTTTCTGGAATGAAGTTAGCACTTAATTTATCTGTAGGTATATTAGCTATGTCTTTGGAGTCAGAATAGATGGTACCAGACAGTGTCCCGGGTTGCGTGCTACATGAACTCCAAGAGGAACTAAACCCGCACATAAGGCTGCTGTTTAATCTTAGCCTTACTACAGGATACGTACCCAAAGAATGGCGTACAGCAACAGTGGTCCCACTCCACAAAGGAGGTGCTTCTACGGACCCTGGAAATTACCACCCCATAAGCTTGACGAGCCTGGTCTGCAAAGCTATGGAGAGGATCATTATGGAACTCATAAACAAAGACATTGGGCACCTACAGACACTGGATCCTACCCAATTCGGCTTTGTCAAGGGCAGATCCTGCCTTTTGAACCTGGTCGGCTTTCTTGAAACAGTCACTAAGGCCATTGATGAGGGTAAGGCAGTTCACACAGCCTACCTTGATCTTGCAAAAGCCTTCGACACAGTACCCCACTCGGACATCATAGACAAGCTCACCAACTTAAATGTAAACCCATATGTCATAAGATGGGTTGCAAACTGGCTCAAGGACAGAGCACACAAGGTCAGAATTGCTGGAGCCATGTCAGACTCTAAGCCTATCACAAGTGGTGTCCCACAGGGCTCGGTCCTGGGACCCCTCTTGTTCGGCATTTATTTTTCCGAGGTGCAAGCAAACATAGGAGGATTGTGGCTGACAAAGTTCGCAGATGACTGCAAACTGGGTGCCATAATTGATACTCCAGCGGACACAAGCATCCTTCAGAAGGGCCTCATAGAAACGGATAACTGGTGCCAGAGCCATGGCCTTAAACTGAACGCCAAAAAATGTATAGTCATACCCTTTGGGAAAAACAAAGTACCCACAAATTGCCACATAGGTGGTAATCCATTAAGTATGGAAGAAGTAATCAGGGACCTAGAGACCCAAGTTGACCGTAACCTCTCATTTGACACTCACATTGCCAAGGTGGTTAGGAAGACCTTCTATATTACCCACCTTATCATGAAAGGATTCACATCTAGATCAAGAGAGGTCATTGTGCCCCTATACTCTTCCCTTTTCAGGCCCATAATTGAGTACAATGCCCCATTTGGGATGTACCATACCCGACATCTGCAGCAGTTAGAAAGACCCCAAAAGTACCTTACCAAGAGGATCAAGGGTCTCAAACATATGTCATATGCTGCCCGGCTGAAGAAACTCCAGCTCTATTCAGTCGCATACCGCCTACTCAGAGGCGATCTATGCCTGACGTACAAGGCCATGTCCAATCCGGAATTAATGGACATGCTCCACCTCAGAAAATCCAAATCCACCAGAGCCACGAGAGTGAGAGATTTGAACCTCAACATAGAAATAAGTAGGACGTGCTGGAGGGACAGATTCATAACCCAGAGGCTCCCTACACTCTGGAACAGAATCCCAGTCCATGTTAGGCAGAGCCCCTCACAGGCTCTCCAAGAGAAATCTTGACGAGTGGATGGGAGATCGTAGGCTTACCCCGGGGGTCATCTCTGTGTCACTATTAAACAGAGGCACAGTAAACTAAACCCTAAATGGGCATAGTATTCTCATTCCAAGGGGTGGCGAAAGCCACACACACTCTGGCTAGGCTTATAAATGCCCTAGGGCAGATAGCCTAGTATGAACCTATGAACCTATGGTTATACCTCCTAATTTTCTGATTATTTAGAAATGGATTTGTAATAGTTTTGTCTAACACCTTTATTAAATCATCACTTAAGACAGAGGCACATATATATTAACTGAAAAAAAAACATGTAAACAGTTTTTATTTTTTTGCGTTATACAGTACATGCATATTTTTTCTTTATAATACTTATATTCCTGCCTTCCCTTAAACCTCACTAATCCCTCTGAATATTGCTCTACATTTATTGCTCGCACAAATTTCATTTATTTATATGCAGTGTTTTCCTTCCCTTTACTAAAGATCCCACATCCAGTTTTTTGTCTCGCTTAACAATATTTAGTACTTCAGTTATAGTTGGGTTAGGTATTGATTTCTATTTTCCAGTAATTGCTTTTTTTGGCAGTCATTAATATCCAACTTAATAAGGTCTTAACTATGTCTAGCAGTTCAGATCCTGTATCCAGGCTCAAAAGGACAGTTTCCTTATTATATCCTTTTCCTCCCTCAACATTTCTGTCAGAGTACTCTGTAGGAAATTTCTTTAAATCTGCCAATGTGTTGCACTCTTCAAAAGCATGTTCACAGCCCTCTTTGCCACCACAGCTCCAGCATTTGCTGCATCTGCCTGAGGAAAAAATATTTGAAGTCTGCTTAGGGTGTAAAAATACCTACGCAAATACTTGCAAGTACTAAATATTGTGGACTTTGTTGCATATTTGGGAGTCATACAGATGTTCTCCCATTGTTCCTTTGTAAACTGCCTTTCCAGTCTCTCTTCCCAATGTTTTCTGCCTTCTTTTGATTGATTCTTATTTTTGTCATGCAATATTTTATATGCTGTAGTAATTGTCACTTTTTCAATAGCAGCATCTGTTCCTTAGTGGAATAAAAACTCTACCATAGTTGGTCTTTCACTTAAGACTCCCCTAACCATTTCCCTTTGCCTATACTCAGATATCAATACCTGGTAGGGAAGACTCTCTCTAATCTGCATTTCAAACATCTGCTTGGCCTCATCATAATCCTATTACAGTTCCCTTTATAGTTTGCTGCTAATACAGTTGTTTCTTTCCAGTTTTCTCCACTAAATTCCAGCTCCCTCTTGCCTTTTTTTCTATAGCCTTGCTTGCAGTCATTTGCAGTCATCCCTTTTGTCAAAATCTCCTTTCTTCATTTCCACGGGCTTAGTTCTTAGAATACTTTGTGCTGATTTGTGAATAGGATATTCTATATTTTCTTGTCATTCTCCTTAAGGATCAGCATCTAAAATCCTATTCTCTCCTTGCCCCCCCCCCTCCCCCGGTTCATCGCTCCTTTGCACTTTATAAACTTCTGCTTGTGTTGTGTATATGAGCCTTAACTGTATAGTTCTAAAGTATCTGTTCAAATCCAGAAATACTAAACAACTTGTCCTATGAGAAGGCTTAACTTATCCCACTTAACGTTTGCCCTCGTCCTCTCCCAAATAAATTCATTCAGCTCTTTATTAACTGTCATCACAGCTCCACCTCTAGTTGATAAAACAAATGCCTGAACTGTGTATAGAAATAAAGGGTCTAAAACATTTTCACTGCTTGCGTTTTACTACCCTCCTCCATAATAGAGCTTCCAGTTTCTCAGTTTTTGTGTTATCTGTTGTTTAGTCTATTCCCATATATCCTTAGCTGCCATAACAGAATCCTTTTTAGTCCATACTCCTAAGTACTTCATGTTATCTTGTCCACATAATTGATTATTGCTGAACCAATTCTTGTGTGAGCACATTGTTTACAGCTATAATCTTTGTTTTTATCTTCATTAATTTTATGTCCCAAAAAGGCTTAAAACTGTCCAATAATGTTCCACAACACTGAAATGTTCTTCTCTGGACTTATCAAGTTCAAAATAGAATAATCTTTAAATAAAGCTTTTTTGATTACCTTACCAGTTACATCCTTGAATTTGTGAGTTCCTTATTTTCTTTGTTAATGGCGTTAAATATAAAGCAAATAACAAAGGGGAAAGAGGACATTCTTGCCTGGTCCCCCTATACAAACACAGCTTGTTGGAGATGGTTGTAATAATCTTTGACTTCATGTACTAATTTTAATCTGTGTATTACTTTGTCTGGGGTGTGGTTACATTTTTCAATCTGAACAGTATCTTAAGATTCATTACAAACTTACCTCTCTTTGAGCATCACTGTATCACCCTAAAAAAGCCTGTTGGATCACCATAAAACAAAGATCTAACCTACTTTCAGGATCCAAGCTCTACAAACTACTCCAGCTGCACACATTTACTCCGATTGCAGCTAGATTTTATGAAAAAACCTCCCCATACAACATGAGACACTACCCACAAACCACACCAATACCCCCATTACCCCTAGAACCAAACTCCACAGCACCGCACATGCTTTCTCCTCTCAGGTACTACTCTTTGGCAAGCTCTCCCCATTGACATTAAGGAAATCAACAATTATTCCAAATTCAGAATGCAGCTCCAAAAGCACTTCTTCATCTAAGCCAAACATATCACCTAACCTGTCTCCTTTCTGAGTCTGCTCTCCTCTGTTAGGATTCATTGGAGATTGACTCACTGTAGAAACTAATGTATATACTGTACATTACACTTTGCTTCATAGTACGTTGCACTGTGGTTGTTCACTCTGCTTCATTGTACATTGCACTGTACCTGCTCACTAATATCTATATATATCTATGCACATTTTTTTCTATGTAATGAGTCTGAACTACTAGGTTATTGCTTACATTTCTGTGTTTTTTGTTTGTGAAATGTCTTGTATTTCACCTGGGCTGAACCTGAAATTGGTCAGTATTGATTAGCGCACTAACTGTCTAAAGAAATATGAGTAAATTAATTAAATATTCTTGAAATTAGTTTTTATTCTTTGTTCAGCTTTTGATGCACTCTTTAATGTTGGTAGATTTGTATTTTTTTTCTTTTGTTTTAAACGAGGGTGGTTTATTTTTAAATTTCTCATTATATCTGGCTCTGGTAGATAAGTAAAAAAACAAACCATTCACCATAACGAGAAGATTACGTTTTTCTCCTGATTGTTCATTCTCGGAACATAAACTCATTTCCAACTAACTGCTGTAATGAAGAGGCAAGTGTCTTCTCAGGTAGTTGTAATTTTCAGATCAGTCTCTGAAAGTCTGGAACTGATGCACACCATATGGTAACATTGGTAGTGCAGTCCATTTTGCAGCTCCGTTGTCTTGCTATGCGGTGTGGGGAAGGTTACTACAGCATGAGGTAGTTGCTTGATCTAACACTTGCCTTAGACTTGCGTCCTAATCACTGAAGACCGTTATCTTTTATTATTCCCTAACTGGAGTTGCGTACTTTTTGTATGCCTTCCTCTGGGATTTTGACAATGAGTAATTGGTATGTTTAGCCATCTGTTTTCTTACAGTCCTTTTTATCTGCTTCGGACTGAATTTAGGTAACCTTCAAATCAACATTTTCCCAAATGAATGCATTTATATATGAAATTAATTTCTGAAAGGCCACAGAGCTGATCTGTGAAATCACTGCAATCTTTGCTTTTCATTAGGTTCATATCTTCAGTCAACTATCCTTCGAATGTACACTTTACGGTATGTTAAATGCTAGCAGCACTTAGCTTGATTTTGGCTAGAAGGACTGTATCCTAATCTCTTTTCTGACTAGTTTGACTTTGATTTGCAGAAATGTTTGGAAATTGTTCATTTGCAAAAGTGTGTACTTTTACGTTTTTGGCAGGGTCACATTCTGATTTTCTGAAATTGTTATAAATATTTCAATGGCAAGCTGTGTGCTTTCTCATGTTTGGCAGGATCCCAAACACCTTTCGTCTTTTCAGTGTTTCTTGACACACTGCTTGCATCTAGCTGCTGTATGAAACAAATATTGTAGCAGTCCTCTCCTCATGTTTCTTTACATTTCCATGTCTTTTATCACAGTGGCATTTTTTTCTTCTTCCCCTACTGAAACTCTATCAATCGGTCCTCCTTCACCCTGTGGGCAATGGCAAATCCCGTAAGCTTTCATGCATGCAACCATTTTTTCCTGAATGGCTCTAACCCTGCCTTGGTGGCTGATGCAGGTACACACAATACCATTGTGACATCTTGTGATCTTCCCATATCATGTCTGTGCTGTCTGTTGCTTATGCAAGTGCGCGTGCGTGCACACACACACACACACACACACACACACACACACACACTGAGAGCTGCCATCACTGGCTTAGGATATCAGTCTGATTTACCTTGGTTCAATGACCATTCCAAACATGCAAGCCTCCACTTGCATGAGAATGATCAGCCGACTAGGAAATTATCTCCTTCCTCATGATGGTAAAGCCAGTATACGCTTGTCACTCTCGCCATCCCCTGCCCAGCTCTTCCAGCACCTGAGCTTAATGATCTTGGGTCATCTGGGTCATACTATGGGATTTATCCATAAGCCAGAGAGCTAAGCCAAAGAGCTAGGGTTATCAACAGTGGCAATTTTCAGTTTGGGAAAACTTCCACAATGACTGTGCATGGTCTTTAGCAGTCCTGGTATTAGCTCTGTCCTTTGAAAAATCATCTTGGAGCAGCTCTTTTCTTGAGCTTTCCTGGAAGTTTGACACTCAAGTCTTGTAAGTTACAGCGCTTTAAAAAAGCCCCCTGACATGAGAGGGCATGCTGCTTCACAGTACTGCTAACCCCAAGATTGCTGTACCTCTGAAGAAGGGAATATTTTGAGGTACCACAAAGTTAGATTTGCTGTATACTCCTCAAAATTTGCACTTTTCATTTCCAGGATTCCAAAGGTTGATGTAATGGTCCTGACAGTGTCATCAGACATCCCTTGTAGCTTGTGTTATTGTTCAAATCCATCCTTGTAAGGCACATAATTCTCTGCAGAACAACACTGGGAATACACAGGAGTCTGTGTAGGGCATGTGATGTGCTAAGGTACCAGTCTGAAGGGAACTCCATGCTAGTAACCAGGCACTACACTTGTTTAAAATAATGAGTGGTATTCGTGTAATGTGTTGTTATCAGTCAAACCAGGCTTATAAAACATAAATGCAGGAGGCTGTGTTTCTCTCCATGTGAGACCTGCATATGCTTGGTTTTGGACTGAAATTAATTGCATTGGTAGTAATGTTTCAAATGTGTTCTGCTTTTCATTCAGCTCCACTAGGTGGATGAGTTGGGTGTTTTTTTTTTTTTTTTTTATTTCTATATGTTATAAATGAATGACTTTGGCAGGTGGAAAACTTGTAAAAAGTTTCTTTGCCACCCTCCTGTGTAAACTGAAAGTTGTGGAATTTCTCTGGCACATGTCAGACTTCAGGGAAATTAATTTGTGACTGAAAAAGTTGCCTTTCTGCAAACATTCTTTAAGGATGACTTAACTTGATGTTTGATTTTTTCAAGCAGAAATTTGTATGGCAGTGAAGCTTGTTCATTACTTTAACAGTGTATAGTGCAACTTTTTGTAAGAAATTTTGCTTACTCTACAGTGCAGTGAGTTTGCTTACCACATGCATTTGCAATATGCATGTATCCCAGAATAGAACTCGTATCATTAATTTGAATTGCAGGTTTCCTGTCTAAAGATTGTGTGGAGTCGCAAGGAGCTGTTCACAGTAAGGCATATTTTATGATCAGTGTTCTTATGCCTCTCAGTAGGTAGGTACAAGTCAGATCTCAGAAGCTGTTAGTTGAGCCGTTTTATGCCAAAGTACTAGCTTACATATAGTATGCCTGAATGCACTGAGGTTGACAGCACTTGATTTAAAGTGTGAGGGGGAGGATGCCATTAATCTTGTGTAGCTTTAGAAAGACATTCCAGGGATACATTTGTGTTTTTTCATATGTGTCTGTCACACTGTTCATTTAGCAGACATTTAAAAAAAGTCTTTTCCTGCCTACATGTCTGCCTGTAGATGATGATGATCATTATCATCGTCATGCTGCGATATGGACTGCCTGGCTTCTTTAATTAAATGCATGCCTCATGCTAATCCTGGTTTGTAGTGGTTCATTTTTTTGTACTGCTCTGTCCAAGAGCTGGATTTTCCTAACTTCAGCAACTTTGAGAAAAGCAGTGTCCCACCTGGGGGTATATCTATCCCTTCTTCTCTTGCAGAACTACAGCATATCTTAATATTTCCAAAGGTTAAATTCTCATTTCAACTTTTCTTTCTTTGCCACCTTCAAGCATAGACATCGAAGGGGCTGTAGTGTACCTGTGCAGTGTTTGTAATCAGTTGTATTGATCATTTTGGAACGTAGTACACCTTCTTAGATGTTTTTAGTGGTTGAAGAGACCCAGACTTTGTTTCATAATACATTCTGGCTTTCAGCTGAGAATGACAACTTCTTATTTTGCCTCCCTTCTCTGCAAATGTTGCTTTGTGTGTATAACTTTGAAAATGTTAGGGTTTTTTTATACTCACCGTAACAGCTGCTGTGAACTTTTGAGAATAAATTTATTTTGTTCAGGGCTTTTCATTATAGATTTTGCAGTTAATTTTACAGTTGGAACTAAACTGCTTCTCGTGTGTTCTGAAATTCTCTTCTTCCGGAGTTGTACACTAATGAATGAATGTACAGGTTGCATCCATTTTAATTGTGTTGTATAAATGGCTGCACCTCTGCATTCACAAGGACATGCATGGCATAAAGGTAAGGAAGTCTAAATTTTTTTACAGTTCAGTATCCATGCTTAAGAAGGAACAAATGCATTAAAGTTGCATCTTGATCCCCTTTTTGACAAGAAAATGTACCTGCCGTCCTCTTACTAAATAATGCTAAAAAATCAGAGTGGACAAACCACCAAAATCAGGACAGCCATCACCTGTCGATACTTAAAAAGTTTCTAGAAAATGAGGGTTTGTATTAGCAGCTTTTTCTGAAGTAAATTAAATCTGAAAACTAAATGTTTTGTCATTTAATGACCATGGTCCTCACTGAGTAGCGCAAAAAAAACCCTCAAAACTTTACAAGGAGCAGGCCAAACTGAGTCAAAAAATCTGGGACATTTTGTATAAACTGGGTCAGTTGAGATTATCTGTGCCCTCCACCCATATATATTCATTTTCTCTCGCTCTCTCATGCACACACCTATGACTATCAGTTGCAGTCATATGCAGTATTATAGTACCTTCATGTTTTCTTTAAACTAGATCCATTTTTATTGTTTTTGGTTATTTTTTTTTCAGTGTGCTATATCTTATCTACATTTTTGAATGTCTTCTGGCTTATGTTGTGTCTGCCAGGTGTTCTTATAACCAATTTATTTACCCGATTAACAAATAAAAAATAATTATATAAACAGAGCAAAAAAAAAAAATGGTTTGACAGTTTGAGACCAACACAACAGAAAATTTAAGCTTTTTGCTGTGAACTTTTCCATCGGTGCATTACATAATTCCGCACATTTCAAAGTTATATGGTTTATGTGCCCAGGCCATGGATTTAACATATGGGCCACAGGAACATAACAGATATATTGACTGAAGTACACATATGTGCATAACATAAAGGAACGATTGATGTAGAAAATCAGTGCTTGTCTGATGAAGTATTTCAAATCTGGTGTGTCTTTGGTGATGTGCGAATGTTGCATCATGTGGCATCCTATGTAGTACTGAAGATGTACAGCACAGTAGTCATTTAACATTTTCAGTGAACTGAGTGAGGACGAAAGCAGGACATTAAGATTTAAACATACACACTGCACATTTTAAATATACACTAGTACATTTAAAGTTATGGTACAGTTTGTGTGTCTGACATGAACTAAAGCTATGATACAGTTTGTGTGTCTGACGTGAAACCAGATATGTATGCAGCAGCTAATGTAAAACTCATCACACCTTTAGATTTAGTTTAGACTGAGTTTTGTTTATGCCATATACATTGGTAATAAGTTCATGGGTATATAATAGTCTAATGACCCCTAGGGCCTTTATAAGCCTAGTTGTGCAATCTAACCCAGTTGTGTCCCTATCTATCCATTTATTAGGAGGGGGTATGTTAGGAAGTTTCCAGAGGTTACATGGGGGGATATGTTAGTTTGGACATTACTGCCAGCATCTGTCCTTCTACAAGTTTCTCAAGTACAGTAGTTGGATATAACAAAAAATCCAGAATCGCATTAGAGTAGGTCCATGATAATTTGATGGAAACTTCTCACAGTGCTTTCCAATCCATGTGCTTTGAACTTGGGAGGCAACTTATAGGTTCATAGGTAAGTACTAGGCTATCGGCCCTAGGGCCTATACAAGCCTAGCCAAACGCGTTCCCTAGCTTTCGCCACCCAAAATTATTTTCCTGTGCCCCTGTAGAGTAGAGCCCCAGCAGTGATTCCCGGCAGTACTTGGTTATACAGGAGAAATACCCTTGTCCAGGTAATGTCTTGCATATTATTCATTTGAGTTTTATTTATTTATTTATTTTTTGTTTTTTATTATATAGAACTTTACTAAAACTGATAGTGATATAAACAATATTTATTTGGCATTAGTTTACCAGGAAAGTCCGACTGGGTCATGAGGTACCCATTTTCAGAGGAGGCCTGGGGAGAAAAGCTCCATATAATAAAAGGTAATAAAAGCTCCATAATGCATTTTTACTTTTAAAGCCTAACCCAAAATTTGAGATAGTCTGCTGTCAGGACAAATTGTGTATTAACAGCAATATTAGTATCAGAATTGCAGAGTAAATGTGAAAGGAGTTGCCTCTTATGAGAGGCTTTAATACCTCTAAGTTTCCAAGAGTAAAACTTTAGCATGGACCAAGAAATGGAAAACTGCACTCATCATTGTATAATTATGTACTTTCTCTCACAACTAACCAAGTGCATAGAAAATACATGTATAAATAAAACTATGTGGCATAAGGCCACACTGATGGACCAACAAAGAATAAGATCAGAATCACTGCACTCCGTTGTTGATAATAAAAGATGCAGTGATGAAGCAAGATGCCGCCTCTGGTCCCATAAGAAACAAACTTAGAACAGGAAGTTCACTGAAAATGTAAAGTACGATATGTGGATACTTCTACCAAAATCGGGTATGAGGAAGGAAAGATTTAGTTAAGAGAAGATCAGTATTCTAGTCAGCCCATATATACAGATTAAAATGGTGCATTTCCTTTTTAAGATCAAACTGTGGAAATATGAGATATTAAATGTGTGGAAAAACCAAAGTGTGTAGAAATAAAATGTAAATATGTAGTTGATAGTGGGAAAGCAAAAAGGTACCAGTTCTGTACCTAAGAGTTCTGTTTTCTGTCCTGTCCTATTTGGCATATGTTTCTGAGACCTTCAGTCCAGCACTCCTAGCCTGTGTTTAACTGAGTTTGCAGACAACTGCAAATTGTGATCTTCAACTAACTGTAAATGTTCCAACATTGATTAGATCATGTTAGGAACTGGCGCAAGGACAACGGTCTTAAATTAACCGTCATAAAATGTAGCACAGTTCATTTTGGTAAGCAAAACAGTTTCACTTACCATTTAGAAGAGGCAGCCTCCAATCAGACACAGTTGTAGGGATCTAGGCACTCTTTTGATAACTCCTCATCATTTGACCATCATGTCTCGTCAGTAGTTTGGAAAGTCATTTCATCTGTCCTGTCTAATTTACAAAGGCCACTAGGTTCAAAGAATTTCCCTTTACTGTTATCTTATCAGACTCATTATTGAATATAATGCACCTTTTGGCATGTATTTGATAACACAACTTGAAAGACCTCAGAGATGTAAAACTGAAATGATCCATGGCCTCAAAAAGCTTAAGTATCAAGAGAGGATGGTAGCACTTTCCTTATACACAGCCTCTTATAGACTCTTCTGTGAAGAGCTGTGTCTACCCTTTTGAGCTGTTTAGTCAGGATGCTGTGACGTGTACCTGGTGGGGAGCTTGTCATCATCTGTGGTGATGCACTTGAGCTGTCACTTTCACTGTTCATCTCCAGTGTTCTTTTTATTTATTTTTGCCACTCCTGATAAGCAGCAGTTAAATGTGTCACTGAGCATTCAAGGAGAAAAAAATTACAATATGCAGGATAAACTAAGTCATCTGTGAGGGATTATTATACTTCACCAAATATTTATTTATTTATTACATTTGTTAACCGGGTAGTGTCCAACTGGGCCAGAAGCCCATTTTCAGCGAAGGCCCAGGGAGAAAAGCTCCACATGTAGTAACAAAGCTTACAATAACAATAATTATTATAATGCAGTAGTCAGTACAAAATATAAACAACCATGTATACAAGTGTACAGAGTCTCAAATACAAGCCATTGTAAACTTATACAGAATACTAATTACAAAGACAGTGAGCATAAAATAAATTTAGAGACAGTATGCATGTATATCAACAGTGGTGTAAAAGACAGGAAGTTAAGGGTCTGTATTAGGACATAGAAGTTTCAAAACTTTGAATGTTCTAATATCGACCCCTATTTAGAGAAAGCTGAAAACATTGAACATACAGAACAGCAAATTTTTTCATAGGGAAAAAATTTGCTGTTCCAAAACACATACACACACAACACAAGCACACCAAACAAACAGCAATCCACACACATACACCTAAAATCTTACACCTAACCCTGCACTAAACTATACACACACCATTAACTATCCACTTACCTTAACCCAAACCCTAACCCTAAGGTCCGTCACGATTGCACACTCACCTCACCCGCCACTCAACCCTAACTCACCTACCATGCCCTAACCCTCACGTCCAAACAATTGCACACCTACCTAACCCGCACCCTAACTAACTTAACTCGCACTCAATCGCACACTTACCTGAACCCCACCCGTAACTTTCCACCACAGAGCTGGAAATACTAAAGCAACAGAAATGGACAACCAAATTCTTTCCCTAGGAAAAAATTTGGTTTTCTGTTGCTTCGATATTTTCAGCTTTTGCTGAATAGCGGTCGATATTAGAACATTCGAAGTTTTGAAACTTTGATGTTTTAATATAGACCCGAAGTTAATTACTATTCCATACTTATGTACAGTATGGCTGGAATCAAAGAATCTCTGTCCATCAATTAAAATAGTGTGAAAACTGTTATGGGTCAGCAGAGTTTGTAGAGAGATGGAGAGAGTATAGTAGGAGGTAAAGCAGATAAATAAGGTACTGGGAAGTAGGAAGAAATTAGTCTGGCGAGTAACAGGAGCAGATGCAGTGTTTGGCTAGGTAGTTCTTTAGGAATTGTTTGAAATTGTGGTGGTGAGGATTTTGTATGATGGGCTGTGGAAGAATGGCTGTGGAATATTTATATGATATTCTAATTAAACAGTTTGTCTTCTCAAAATATACAAGTTGATGACAAGATGGTGGTAAGTGAAGAGTCTATGTTAAGCTGTAGCAGCCTCCCACCAATAATTACTGCATTTGCATTTGCTGTCAGCATTTCTGGGTTGCATTGATGCTGTTTCTTCCCAGTGAGACAGTGGGATCACCAGGAGGACAGGGTTTAGTAAGAAATTTGGCTGTATTGATAGTGTGTTTACTTTTCTTATTATGAATACTGTCTATTAAAATGAAGGCCGTGTTTTTTTGTAGTAGGAGGTCATTTTTTGGACATTGTGGAATATTATTTCTCATTTGTAAGTAAAATGGTGTGCAGTTTGTAACGGTTATGCAAGAAGCCCAGAATTTCCAGACACAAGATATACCAAAAGAGAGAGAATTTAGAGGAAAGAAAAATACTTTCATAAGAAAAACTGTCAGAAGCTTCAAATAAAAATTTGTGTTCATTAATTCAACAGATTTGTGAAAAACATTATATAGACCAAGAACTTTGATCTGTTTGGAAAAAAGAAGCATCTGAGAAAGTGTGAAAATATAAACAACAAAATTTAGACATTTTTGAAAGGTATAAAAAGAATTATGGACATGGGAAAGAAAAAGATTTGATATAGTACAATATTTAGACAAAGTTGAAAGCCAAATTAATCAACACAAAAAAGGCAGCCCCAAGAATATTTGAAGAGAAATACAGGCAAAGGCATTCAGATATGGAAAATTTCACAATAAAAAATATCACCAAGAGGAAACGTAGAACAGAAGATTACTAAAGTAGAAGTTAAAAAAATAGAAGTTGAAGTTATGGAATGCCTGCGAAGTGGAGGATTTGGTGTAGAAGGTCTAACACAGGTTACATCACAGCAGGATGGAACGAGTCCCCAGAGTAAGGAGAAACAGGAAGATCCAGAGACATCTGAGGAAGAAATATGGACATGGGAAAGCAAGAGATTTAATATGGTGTAATGTTTTATGCAAAGGAGAAAGCAAAACTAACCAATACAAAAAGAGCAGCACCAAAGATATTTGAAGAAAAATACAGGCAAAGGAATCCGGACATGGAAAACTTTACAATACAAAAATAACAAGACAAAGACGGAAAGTAGAAAAGATTAGTAATGGAGAAGTTAAAGAAATAGAAACTGAGGTTATGGAGTACCTGCAAAGTGAAGGATTTAGTGTAGAAAATCTGACTCAAAAACACCACAACAGGATAGAGTAATCCAAATTAAGGAGAAACCAGTGGAATGAGAAGCAACTGATCAGCCACCATATGAAGATATTTTGGAGACTTCCACAGGAAACCAGTATAAACTTTCAGTTGGAGCTGGACATCAAGGGAAGGAACAGGAAACTGTGGCAACTCTGACACAGTCAGTGCTGAGGCGAGAGAGGCCAGTGAGTTCCCACATGACAGAGCAACAGATGACACATGATGGAATTGAAGAGAATGTGAAGTTTCTATAGAGCACCCACAGGAAATGTAGAACAAAAAGTGTCCACAGTTTAGAAGAAAATGAGCTAACAGAAGAGTTGCTTGATTTTAATAGAGATAGATAGATAGATAGATAGATAGATAGATAGATAGATAGATAGATAGATATACATATTAAGGTCAATGGAAGAAATAGACTACAAAAGGTCAATAAAACCTAAAAAGTTAGTTTGATAAAACAAATGAACACGGTAATTAGGACTGTCCAGAGATATCCATGTGATATAACAGAAGTAAACAGAATTTATTACTGTGCAGCTAAATTAAGAACAGATAAAGTTCTACCACAAGAACACAGGGTAGTAGGGGGAAAAATTAATAGTGTCATGGAAGTATTGAATAGCAAAAACTATAAAGCAATTAAGACAAGATGGGTCACTGTTAGAAGAGTATAGAAGAGGGAGAAGATCAGCAAAAATACTTAGAAAGATAGATGTGATAAAAGCAATGCACAGTATTAGAATAGATCAAGATCTACTTTGCAGTATTACAGAACAAAAGACCGTCAACACCAGGCTGTATAACAACTTTAATAAAATAATAAAAGGAGGTAGCAGTCAGCAACAAGATTAACACTTTCAGGTGTGAACCCTTCTTCAGATTAAATATTGTGATGTAGTGTAGTTTTTTTAAGAAGTAGAAACCAATCAAAATTCAGTAATGTACCTTCCTCCTTTTTAAAACTGCCTTCAAGGTGATTAACTCATTCAAGCCTGGGGCTCTATCCGCTGATAATTCTGTGACCCACTTATTCTCATTGAATTCAGTATAATTTACCGAGTCCCCACCTCTAATGCTATTTCTCATAATCTGCAGCACCAAAAACTTAAAACGATGCCCAGAGTTTTCATTAATATGTTGGAACAAAGCATTATGTAACTGTCCTAATCTAATATCTGATACATGTTTCAGTATTCTTTGTTTAAGCATACAGTTTGTCTTCCCTACATAGAAGGAAGTGCATGACTGGCACGGTGCAACATATATAATGTTGCATGTTCTACAATCCACATACTGATTCATGTAATATCTCTTCTCGGTGACAGGATATATAAAGGAATCTAAGATACAACAAAGAAGTCCAAAAAGTATGAAAATACGACAAAAAAGGCCAGTAAAAAATGTAAAAATCACCAACTTGCACTTTATTAGCAAGAACGTCTCAAACCTCTAGCGCCTCAGCAAAATATACCTTCTAGGAGTACCAGTGTACTACTAAAGTGCAAGTTGGCGATTTTTACATTTTTTACTGGCCTTTTTTGGCGTATTTTTATATAAAGGAATCTGTTGCTAAAATGTAAAAGCAGGCCTTACATCCCCTACATTTATATGTGGCTTTCTTATAATTCTGTTGTACCCTTCTGTTCTCACGGCAAAGCAAATCTTTAAGATTGCGATCCCTTTTAAAAGA
This sequence comes from Protopterus annectens, assembly GCF_019279795.1. NCBI lineage: Eukaryota > Metazoa > Chordata > Ceratodontiformes > Protopteridae > Protopterus > Protopterus annectens. Next base: position 1,006,434,547 of record NC_056728.1, read on the forward strand.
AAAGGCGGGGTTCTGGCCCACTAAACCACTGAGTTTATCGTCAGTCAACAGAATCTTCCAATTTTGCTGCATTATGTTACATATAACCCCTATATTAGCATTATATGTCAATCATGCATTATATATTCCTATTACTGATTCCACTAATGTTATTCACTGCCCCATTATTAATCTGTGTTATTCTTTCAGAAAATCAAGGTCGGGCACTACCCTTTCTATGTTTTACACTATCTTTTATTATATGTGCTACTCTGTTCTCTTTATAACCTCTTTTCACCAAATGTGTACTTAGTCTTCGTAGCTCCTGTTCAAACTGTTGATCATTGGTACATGAGCGTAATATCCTATTGACTTGCCCTTTGATAATGTTGTTGACTGTGTGTCTTGGATGCATACAACAGACTATTCTTCCAAAATGACTTTCTATATAGTGACATGTACAACCTCTTACTATTACTCTCCCATCCTAGTTGTACATCCAAGAAGTCTATGTATTCCTCTGAAAAGTGAGTTGTAAATATCAGGAAATCTGTAATCCTTTCCAAATAATCTGCAAATCATGCCAGTTCAGTGGATGTACCCTTCCAAAGGAGAAATATGTCTTCCACGAATTTGGCATAGTGACACAATGTGTCCTCCAGTCATGTGGTGGGTTAGCCAGTCTCCCTAATATTTTTCTGCTGTGACTCTAAATAATGGTGTTTGGTTTAAAATAATGAAGACTCTTCAGAGCGAAAGGGTTTTCATATCCTTGGTTACAGAAGTATCAAGTAAGTGTGTTACATTTCAGTAGTATGCATCCCACTTATTTAACAAAAAATGTAGTGAGGGGACAAATCATAAAAACTACCTGTTTGTCATCTTTTCAAAAAAATTCTGAAAGTGAATTGGTCTTGTTAAAAAAGAAGTTTAAAGAAAGAGGATATCCTGATTAATTATTATCTCTGATAGATGACATATTAAATGATACCCACATTAGGGAAAAGTGTTGCACAACCATAGTTTTCCAAACAAAATGGCTGTCATGTGAATAGAAGACTTGATAGGGGTTCAGTGAGAAAGGTTAAGGGAGCACATTTATGTCATCCGGGTACATTCTAACAATAATGCACTTTCTAAGCATGTTTTACAGACAGGCAATCAGCACACCTTTAAATTTTTGGTTATTGGTATTGTCAAATGTAGTTTGTATACGGGTAGTATTAGAAATTTAACACAGAGTACAGAGATCAGGTGGATTATTAAGTTGAGCTGACCATGGTAGAGGCTTGAATGAGGAAGCCGGTCTAAAACCTATTTTAAAAAGACCGGGTTTAAAAAGTTGATAGTTTATATTTCTTGGTATTATTTTTAAGTATTCATGTAGACATGCTTTTATATTCTTTATATATTTTTTTAAATTTGTGTTATGATGTATAACATTTGCATGCATAATTGTTGCAGCATTACTTTGTATGTTTTTTTAATTCTGATCTTTTTTTTTTTTTTTGACGCTAGTATTTGATATAAGTGCAGGTGGTATTGGATTAGTGTTTATGGTCTGTTCAAGCTAATGTGAAAGTACTTACCAAGTTTTTGTTCCAACTCGTGTTTTTATTTTATTAAAGAAGAAGGTTTTATGGTTCCGCACTCCGTGGTTTATTCCGCTGTTTATTATTTTTGTAGCTGTTCATTTTGAAATATATGCTGAAAAAATAAAAACTAAAAAGGAAACTATTTGATGTGAAAAGAACGGATTTTACAGATGTTTAGTGAATAATTTTTTAATTTAGTTTTTAATATTTTTTTCATGCATCGAGAGATATGCATGTTACTAAAATATTTGCATATTCATTAGAGAATTAAGGAAATGTCATTTGTTATACATTACAAAACATTTAATAAAATACGATGGAATGTAAGTAAGTCTGAATTTGTAGACAAAAGGTTTTTTATATTGATTTTTGATGGTGTGGAACGGCACTATTTTTGTTTTAATTTAAGTGGTATTTTTAGTTCTGGTCTGAGCCAATAGCTATTTTATTGAGTTTTTTATTGTTGTTTGGTGCTTACCTCATGCTCCCATTTTTCTCCCCATCTCCAATATTAGGCCTCTGTCTTGCTTAAATGGTTGATGTTTCTGGGTCATGCATTGACTCCTGATGTCATGCTTCATAGCATGAGGTCTTGGGGCTTAGCTCACTGCTGCCAGGTAAACACGGAATGTAAAAGGATAAAATGATATAGTTGATGTTGTGATGTTAAGCTTTAGTTGCCATCTGTATAGCAGATTGTGTTATGATCCAGGGAAGCATGAGGTGAGCATGAATGTTTTGCTATTTCCAAATGTGAATCTTAAAAATATCTATTGACTATGTCACTGCTGTTGTATGATTTGTGAAATGTATCGTGCTGCCATTTTGTTTTAGCCTATGAAATATCTAATGTCATTATTGTTGTATGGTTTATGTATGGTATGCTTTTTGTCTGTGGTCCGGATTGTTGCTCAAACAAGTCAACAAAACTTACATGGTTAACAAAATGTAAACAAAATAAAATAAAAAATTAAACAAGTAAATGAAATACACCGAGATGGTAAAAAGGTGGTACTACATTTTCTACCACTTGTATATCATCTGTGCGAGTGGTACGAAACTGATGAAAATGCTTTCCCTGTCTTGAATGGATTTTATCTGTGATGCTGAGCCTTTCTTCTTAGAAATCTGGTTGAGTCACCAGTCCCCTCTAAGAATACAGCTTTGCTGCTACTGCTTCATAGCTGTCTCTGACTAAGAACAAGACAGACAATTCACTGTTTTGTCCTGCAGTGGCTACAGAATTTACTTTTATCATTTTTACCTGATTTTGTCTTTCTAGAATGTCTAGAAGTCTTGACAAGAATGTCTGTGTATTTTGTCTGTAGTATGACAGTTGTGAAACCTCTCTAGTTAGCCGACAGCTGATACCTAAAAAAAAAGTAAACATGGTATTGTCCTCAGGTAATAGAAGCCACTGCTTCTTTGATGGATTTTGCCCATGTTTTGGGTTAACATTTTATGCTAAAAGTCACAGAGACTACCTTCTCCTGAAGTCATCACAGTATGTGGAATGCTCTCCTTAGAGTGCTCTCTCTTAGGCGGAGTTAGTTACGAAAGTTGCTAAAATGCCTTTCAGGCTTTGCAACTGAATAGCCTCTTATGTAGTGAAATAAAGTTAATCAGGTGGCATTGTTTCTAAGTATGGATAATTTCTTCTGGTGGTGGTTTTAATGTTAAAAGCAAAGAACTTGTGTGTGAAATGCTAAACACAGCTTTATTATTACAAAGTAATGTGGAAAGATTAACCTTTGATGGTCATTAGAATAGAGTGTGTTACAAGTGATGTAGATTAGAATGCAACATATATAGGAAACCTTTAATATTGTATTCAGGCCTCTGCTGAATGTTAGATGCAGTCAAGATATGAGCTCAACTAGTACTGTACTTTCAGATCTATCATTTGTATTACTTCCCCCAGTAGCCTAACTCGGCTTGAAGATACCTCCTTTGTCGGTGTACTTGCCCATTTACAAGAGTAGATAGAGCTTTGTATTTGGAAGTTTAATCGTTTTTAATAACTTGTGATATTGGACTCTGCGTTTAGTTCCTAGCAGTTTCTTGGCTGTATTTTCCAGTTTAAATACTTCCCTCCCCACATCCTTCTCTTCAGAGCAGTGGAAAAAGCAGCTGTGTGATTTGAAGACGTACGCATGCAATTACTGAACAGATTAAGTTTGTAATTTTGAGCAAATATTACCGTTGTCTGGGTCAGTTCCCCATGTGGTGGATTTTTGGCAGATGTTTAAAAGCAGATCTTTTTGTTAGCAGCTGAACATTGATGAAATATGTTGTGTGATGCGTAGCAAGGTACTTTAATTAGATAATGAGTTCTTACAGAAATGAAACGCATAGTAATCCTCTTGTTTAAAGGGAAACTTCTTGTTGAGTCAAGTAAATATGAAGGAAAATTTTATGGCTCACTGATAAAAATGGTGACGTAAACTTCTGTTAAGTGTATTTGACAATGTGGGGTATCTCCGCTGTAAGGGATTTGCTCTGAGTTACAGCACAACGGCCTCAAAATTACAGAACCAACTGATATTGCCAACATCCTGGCAGATAGGTTCAGTGCTAACTTTACCCCCCTCCCACCCCCTAAAGGGCCCATATCTATACAGGAAGAATGCAGAGTCCCTATAATCACAACTACGCAGGTAAAAGCTGCACTTTATAAAGCCAAAAACACAGCATCCATGAGACCGGACAACATCCCAGGCTGTTTTACACGAACTTCAGAACAAACTGGCTCCCCACCTAAGCATCATGTTCAGTCATAACCTCACGTCAGGCTTTGTGCCCACTGAATAATGCACAGCAACAGTTATCCCACTCCACAAAGGGGGAGCCACCACTGATCCCGGGAACTATCGCCCTATTAGCCTGACTAGCCTGGTCTGTAAGACCATGGAACATATCATCATGGAGCTCATAAACAAAGACATTGGTAACATCCAAACTCTGGACCCCACCCAGTTTGGGTTTGTGAAAGGCAGATCATGCTTCCTGAACCTGATCGACTTCTTTGAGGCAGTCAACAAAGCCGTAGATGAAGGTAAGGTGGTTCACACAGCCTATCTTGACCTCGCCAAGGCTTTCGACACCATCCCCCATTCTGGAATTATAGCTAAACTCACTAAACTAGGTATAAATCCCTACATCACAAGATGGGTTGCCGACTGGCTCAGTGACAGAACCCACACTGTAAAAGTTGCAGACTCAAAATCTGACTTCAAACCAATGACAAGTGGAGTACCACAGGGTTCAGTCCTGGGACCTCTCCTTTTTGGTATCTACTTCCCTGAAGTACAGGCTAACACAGAAGGCCTTTGGCTAAAAAGTTCACAGATGACTGCAAACTAGGCGCCATAGTCGAGTCCCCAAATGATGTGGACATCCTACAGAAGGCCTCACTGAGACAGATGCCTGGTGTCAGAGCCATGGCCTCAATCTCAATGCCAAAAAGATCATTGTCATCCCCTTTGGTAAAAACTCTGTACCCATGAACTACCACATAGGCGGCAGTCTACTTAATGCCAAATGTGTGATGAGACCTTGGGACCCAGGTGGATAATCACATTGCCACAGTAGTCAGAAAATCCTTCTACGTGGCACACCTCATCACAAAAGGGTTCTCATCCAGGAAAAAAGAGGTAATTGTTTCCCTCTACTCAACACTCAGACCCATTATAGAGTACAACGTCCCTTTTGGAATGTACCTCACAAAACATCTGGAACAGCTGGAAAGGCCACAGAAGTACCTCACAAAGAGGAATACTGGCCTCAAACAGATGCCCTACACTGACAGTCTCAGAAAACTCCAGCTTTACTCCATAGCATATAGCCAACTCCGTGGTGATCTCTGCTTAACATATAAAGCTATGTCAAACCCAGATCTGTTGGACATGCTGCACCTAAAGAAATCCCAATCCCTCCGAGTTACACGCTCTAGGGACCTAAACCTTGTCACCACAATAAACAAGACAAGCTGGAGGGATACATTCCTGTCCCAGAGACTACCCATGCTCTGGAACAAGCTACCCATCTATGTCAAGCAACGTTCCTCATTAACACTCTTCAAGAAAGATCTTGATGAGTGGATGGGAAATAGGAAATACACCCAGGGGATCACTTCTGTGGCTCTGCTCGACAGGGGCACAGGAAAATAACTTTCTTGGGTGGCATAAGCCAGGGAACCTTGTTGGCTAGGCTTACTTAGGCCCTTGGGCCGATAGCCTAGTACCTACCTATGAACCTATAAGGGGAAATGGAATTACTTACTTCAAACCATGCCTTTCCACAGGTATGGTGGGACTGATGAATAATGTAACTGTTTGCTAAAGTCTTGTGTGATTTGAAAAGAGTGATACATAGATGTCTTACCCCAAGTGTGTAGGCATATACATACAATTGTACCCCACCCAGGATGTTGTGTGATTTACGAACACTACACTAACTGCAGATGGGTTGGCCCCAACAGAGTAACTTATGTTGCAAGATCCACATACCTACAGGTGGTGCGCAGTGCCTGTGTAAATAATGATTCCCCTCCTTACGCTTCAGATGTGAAAGCCGAGTCAACAGTGACAACACATTAGTAGTCCCTGAGATGCGCAGGTAGTGTGTGTGTAAATGTTTGTGTGCTGTATGTGTGTGTGCATATGCATGCATGAGTCTCTGAGCATGCATGTGCAAGCACTGGGCTATGTTAATTTTATTGCATATGCTGCAGACTGACCTCTCAGTTCTGTGAAGTGCTGAACCTTCAAGTGCCCTTCCAAAGAGAACACAGCTAGGCTGCACTAAAAGGACAGGTTTAAAAGCAGTGCACATTTAATTGGATAAGCTGCAGCATGGTTAAAGAACAGTCTTTTGTTGTTACTTGTAGTGAAATTGTCCTTTAGATGCTGCTTTTGTTTCCCTTGTGGTGTGGGTACACCTTGCAAACTGCACAGATTTGGTTAATTATAAAAGCCCAGAGTACCTCCAAAATCCAACTGTTAGTCTGTGTTTACAGGTTACCATGCATTGGAGATGATTGTAGATAATGGGAAATTCCTTGAGGTAGGATGGCCATCGGACAGTAGATAAAAAGATGCCTTTTGTGTTTAGTTTTGCAAAAAATATGTCTCAAGTCAGGTGCCACATGCCACAGGGACTTTAGCAAGAATTATGTTTTATAATCCTACTGTATTAATAGGAAACATACTATAAATTTAGAAACAGAGATCAGCTCACAGACTTTTTAATGTAACTTGGCAGGTTTTGTTCTGTATCATCCCTAATACACGTAGCATGTTCATTCTTTTCCTGTGACCTCTGTTAGTTCAGTCTGTGTACACTCCCCCAGGGAAACTGAAGAACATGCAAGAATGAGTGCAGGATCTGTAAAAGAATGCAATGCCAGTGGCATCTTGCCTAAGACCAGCAGTGCTGCATGACCGATGCTTATTAGGTACTGTACAGATAATCAGTAACAGACCTGATGTTGAATTTCCTGTATGCGGTGATGGTTTTTACTGCATGTACTGATGGAATCTTTACTTCTAAAAGGAAGAAAACTTTAGCATGTTTCTGTACAAATTATATTTGTACCCAACATGCACACTCATAACTTTGATACCCTATTAGACTGCTTAATGAGTACATTTACAAAAACACATTGTTACATTTATCACTAGTGTTTCAGGCTTTGCTTCATTGTTCGCTGTTATTTTTTGCAGTATTTCAGTCTTTTTTTTTCGAGCATTTCTGTTTTGATGTTTCTGTTAATGGGGATGTAAATGAAATCCAACAGATGCATGATTTCAGATAGCATGCACGGACTTTTGTCCATTAATTTTTCAGCAAAGTATCTTAAAATGCGTAAATGAGACCAGCACTGTGCTTGCTGCCAATATTTGGTCTAAATACTCAATGACTTGGTACAAAGGTATACATTTGAAGAAAATTCAGAGAATCTAGCAGAGAAACCTGAACTATGGATTCTGTTAGTGGTACAGATGTACATACTTTCACAGCAAGTGAGAACAAGTTAACAAACAATTTTTCTAGAATATGGTGTTTGTGCAGGCAAGCTTTCTTGTTCAGGACCTTGGCAACGTTGAAATTCTTTATATCTGACTCATGCAACATTTTGGCTGTTCTGGAAGGTAAAACTGCTCCTTTCATCATTTTCTTTTATGTTGATATGTATAGCTGTACATAGTGTAAACTTTTGTCACATCTAAGGGTGGTTTTAGTCCTTCATATAGTGCAGTTGTGTAAAATCTTACCATAACAGTAGATGTCCTTTTCTTCACTGTTGCACTATTCTACATAGAAGGGATCTCCCACCCAGGGCAGCCTGACGCTCGGCCAGTATACAAAAGCCTAATGATCTTGTATGCGCTGTAAGTCACACTTGTGCTCCCCGCATAGAATGTGGGACATAAAAGGGATGTACAGATGTAATTACCTGGAACTGAATTGCCGCAGAAGAGGACAGTCTCCATAGGACAAAGGAATCCATGCAAATCCAGAAGGAAAAAATGCAAAAGAAAAGAAGAAACCCTCAGTTAGAAGTGAATCTAAAACAAAAAACAGAACAAACATTAGAGGGTTGAACGGAGGGAGTGAATACTGCAACAGTGAAGAGAAGGACATCTACTGTTATAAGATTTTACACAGCTGTACTATGTCCTTCTATATCACTGTTGAAGTATCCTAAACAGAAGGGAGAGTAAAAAAGCTCAAACAGAATGGGAGGTGGAAGGCTGAGAAGAGCCCTCAACAAACCCACATAAAATGGTTTCAACAAAACCTGCTCTGGCCCTAGAAGCCATATCCAACTTATGCTTAGTAAAGGTATGTACTGAAGACCAAGTACCAGCTTCAAGGATGGAATTTGTGTCCAGCCCAGGGTTGCCAGATTTCCAGCACCCCAGGTAGGGACAAAAAAGAAGAAGGTCTCTCACGGCAAGTGAAGACCCAAAAAAAAAAAAAAAGGGGTCTTTAATGCGGAACAGAGTTCCACATTAAAGAACTGAGCTCACTCAGTAGCTCTGCACCAAACACGGAGCTTCTCGTGTTTAATGCATTGCAGTTCCGCATTCAACACAAGTAGCTCTGTGTTTAGCAATTTTTGATTGGCCCGTATACCGGCACATGGGCCAATCAAAAATCGCTAAACACGGAGCTTCTCGTGTTTAATGCGGAACACAAGAAGCTCCGTGTTTAGCAATTTTTGATTGGCCCGTATGCCAGGTATACGGGACAATCAAAAAAAAAAAAACAAACAAAGCGGAGGCTGGCCGGGATTTAAACCGGCAGGGCGGGACTCGGGATCAGGCTGCTGATCTTGGGACAGTCCTGCCCAAATAGGGACGTCTGGCAACCCTGGTCCAGCCCCTTGAAGGCACCAGAAGAGGCAGCAGCCCTAGTGGAATGAGTTCTAACAGAAGTAGACAGAGATTTACTATGAAAAGTGTCTGTGTGTGTGTGTGTGTGTGTGTGTGTGTGTGTGTGTGTGTGTGTGTGTGTGTGTGTGTGTGTGTGTGTGTGTTTGTTTGTTTGTTCATAGGTGGGTACTAGACCATTGGCACTAGGGCCTATATAAGCCTAGCCAAAAAATGTACCCTGGCTTTCGCCACCCAAGAAAATTATTTTCCTGTGCCCCTGTCGAGCAGAGCCACAGAAGTGATCCCTGGGGTGAATTTCCCATTTCCCATCAAATCATCAAGATTTTTCTTGAAGAGTGCTAATGAGGAGCTCTGTTTGACATAGATAGGTAGTCTGTTCCAGAGTATGGGAAGTCTCTGGGACAGGAATCTATCCCTCCAGCATGTTCCGTTTATTGTGGTGACAAGGTTTAGGTCCCTAGAGCGTGTAGCTCGGAGGGATTGGGATTTCTTTACGTGGAGCATGTCCAACAGCTCTGGGTTTGACATAGCTTTGTATGTTAGGCAGAGATCGCTCCTGAGTAGGCGATATGCGATGGAGTAAAGCTGTAGTTTTTTTTAGACGGTCTGCGTAGGGCATCTGTTTGAGGCCAGTAATCCTCTTTGTGAGGTATTTCTGTGGTCTTTCCAGTTGTTGTAGATGTCTGGTGAGATACATACCAAAAGGGGTGTTGTACTCTGTAATAGGTCTAATGAGTGATGAGTAGAGGGGAACAATGACCTCTTTTTTTCTGGTTGAGAGTCCTTTTGTGATGAGATGAGCCACGTTGAAGGATTTCCTAACCACTGTGGCGATGTGATTATCAAAGGAGAGACTACTGTCCACCTGTGTCCCAAGGTCTCATCACATTTTCGGCATTAAGTAGACTACCAGCTATGTGGTAGTTCATGGGTACAGAGTTTTTACCAAAGGGGATGAGAATACACTTTTTGGCATTGAGCTTCAGGCCATGGCTTTGACGCCAGGCATCTGTCTCATTGAGGCCCTTTTGTAGTTTGTCCACATTGTTAGGAGTTTCGATTATGGCTCCTAGTTTGCAGTCATCTGCAGACTTTGTTAGCCAAAGACCTTCTGTGTTATCCTGCACTTCAGAGAAGTAGATGCCAAACAGGAGTTGGGATAGATATCGCCATTAAGTATCAACATAGATGTGATATGCAGCCATTTCTATTTATACTTAATCATAATTGTAAGTTTCTGTGCAATAGAATTAGGTCTAGTGTATCTTCATATGTAGGAGTTGGTAAGCAGAAGTACTTTAACATGCAACTGCAGCCATAATAGTAACAGCAGTAATAGGAGGATGTTGCAAAGAAACGTTTTTAGTGTTGAGGTGTTTATCGTGAAAGGCTAATGTAGAGCAGAACCAAATGTATGCAATAGCACCCCTGATTGTAATAAAGACATGCTTGGGTATAATGAGCAGTAGTACCATTGTATGCCCTTCTATGTCACTGCTGCAGTATCCTTAACAGATGGGATATCCCGGCCCAGGGCAGCTCCCTGCTCGGCCATTATTGAAAAGCCTAATAATCTTGTATCAGCCATATGTCACGTGTGTGTGTGTGTGTGTGTGTGTGTGTGTGTGTGTCTATATATATATATATATATATATATATATATATATATATATATATATATATATGACACTTACCTGGTGACTAAGTGACTAAGTATTCAGTACAGTAACAAGGAGTTCAGACCAGCTAGCAATAATAGCATTAGAACTGTTGGCAAAGAAGTTCTGGGTATTTGCATCCTTGCATCCCTTTTATGCCCTACGTTCTGTGCAGGGAGCATGTGTGTGACATATGGCTGATACAAGATCATTAGGCTTTTCAATAATGGCCGAGCAGGGAGCATACATTTGGTTCTGCTCTACATTAGCCTTTCACGATACACACCTCAACACTAAAAACGTTTCTTTGCAACATCCTCCTATTATTGCTGTTACTATTATGGCTGGAGTTGCATGTTAAAGTACTCCTGCTTACACGTATGAAGATACACTAGACCTAATTCTATAGCACAAAAACTTACAATTATGATTAAGTATAAATACAAATGGCTGCATATCACATCTATGTTAATACTTAATGGCGATATCTATCCCAACTCAGGCCCAACTACAGTGCATACATTTACAAACATTATGACAACACCTGAGCTATCTCCTCCCTACATCCACAGTAATGCCCTGCTGCTACTAAACTTCACATCTTGGTACTAAAAAATAATAGTTATATATATTGCAGCATTATGTATGCCATTCGTAGTTAATACTGTTATAGCTGAAGATATCGTATCCGGGATATAACAAAACATGTACCTTGAAACTGTAAAACTTGGTGGTCTTAATATAGACTAGCTGCTCACCAATAAAACTACCTCTTAACTGTACAATAAATCTCTACAACTTTGCCAAACTTATTAATGTAACTACAAGATTCTATAAAACTACCAATGGATTCCTACCTCCCACCCCAACTACAAATAGTTTCCTACCTCCAACCCAATGAATATAAATTAGCTCCTTTGGATGTTTAGCTGATGCAGTTGGTGACCATCTCACCACATTTGCATTAAGACAACTAAATTAAAAAAATGCTTTCTACAAACAAGTATGCAGTCTCACAAGATTAAGTGAAGATGCTTTTAACAAGACTCTAAACCCATAGAACTGATCATCTGTAAAGACTCTATCCTTGATGAAACAGTATCCAGTTTCAGCAGAACATTTCTTAATGTACTGAATCACCATGCACCACTTTGTACAAAAAGAGTTAAACCCAGAGCCATGGTTATCTAACAAACCAGACAACTCAGGGCTGTAAGAAAGAGAAAGCATGGTTAAATTGGCCTAAAATCAAACCTGAGAGTGCTACCAACATTTTAGGCACTTTGGAAACTTTGCGTATCAATAGATTAAATCAGACAAGCAGTCGTAGTACCAGGTGCCTTAACAAGCAAATCAGAACAATCCAAAGCACTTCTGGTCCTCCGTTAATAATCTTCTTTATCCTGGCCATTCCAACACACCCTCACCCAGACCAAGCAGCAACAGAGCACTGCTTCCCAATTCAAGTCTCATTTAAACTGCTCTCTCCTTAATCGAGGATAACCCCCCTTCCCCCACAATCCCTCAAAAAAACAGAAACTCTGCTAGGTCAGTTTAGTTTCCAGCGCGTTCTAACAGCAACTATAAAAAAACCCCATCTGTACACAATAAAATAAGCAGCACACCATTTACCTGGGAAATACAAATAGTGACAGACACCATTGCCTATTCTGTCTTTAGCTTTATTAACTGTTGTATCTCAGAAAACTATGTTCCAGCCATCTTGAAAAAAAATATTATACCCCAACACAAAGATGGCTCATTCACAGAATTCACCAATTATAGTTCTATTAAAAATTCTGGGAAAAATTAATCTATTCTCAAATCTTAAACTTCAGCAGCAGTAACCTCCTCTCAAATACCCAACAGAATTTTTGTCCCAAGCATAGAACCGCAACCTCCCTGTCAATGACACAGACAACATAAACCACATGAGAAATTCTAGCCACTTAGGTCAAGGAAAATAGATGATACTATCAAAAGCGTTTTACACAATCTGCCACTAAAATCTACTCAAAAAACACTAATCTGAAAGCCTTTCCCACTCATCTTTGTCATGGTCCCATAGTTTTCCTCACAAAGTGACAGCAGGCGGTAAATTGGTTCCAAGACTCTGTTTCCATTGGAGTCCCACAGGTTTCAGTACTTGCCCCCCTTCTTATTTAATATCTTAAACTTCACACAACCCACAGGCACAGAACCATAATGCAATATGCAGATGACCTCACCCAGGACTCCTTTTCATAATTTGAAACATGACTAAGAAAATCTCACTTTTTTAAAATTCTATAAAAAAAAAGAAAAAAAACTAATGCCCTTCATCCCAAAATGTTTTTCAGACCAAACACAATTTTTCAAAATATTCTCCAAAAGTAATACCAGAATAGACATAGTACAACAATCTAAACTACTGGATTCACAATAACCGAACACCTAAACTTTGATCTTCATGTGCACCAAACTGTTAATAATGTTGTTGTTTCGGCTTTTCCCAGATAGGGATCGCCACAGCGGAACGCCGGTACGCTAATGATTGGCAGTAGATTTTTACGGTGACGAGGTGCCAGCTCGACGCCCAACCTTCAACGAAGGCATGCCCATTCTACGCATGTCTTTTGAACGTCACTCAACCACTGGGAGGACATTCAGACTCCACACAGAAGGCGGTCCAGCCGAGAATCCAATGGGAGAACCTCTTGCTGTGAGGCGACAACGCTACCGCTGCACCACCGCGGCTTCAGTCTATATATAGCTTCAAATAAGGTGTCATAATCCAAGCGTTCAGGATCTTCAGACAAGCTCCTGCTTACATCTCTGTGAACCTCAGATGGCAATCTTAATTTCCTGAATTCCTCTTTATAAGCACCCTTCTATTATGTAGCAATAATTGCCAATTTACTAGCAAATATAAATCAATTTCTTTATTAACCTTGTGCGAGAATATATTCTCACACACTAGATGCTTAGCCTTGTACAACGCACAATACACGTTTACTGCACATGAGATGTCACAGCCATGTATACTACTGTGGAACCTACCACTGAAAGGCTATGTCCACTTTGTTTTCCACTGCCTAATGTCAGCTACACTGTCTTTAGGTCTTCTACTACCACCATTGTTCAATCCCCCCCCCCACCCATTTTCTACATGGGGTTGGGATGTCTTGTCAACTTCAGCGATTTCTTGCTATTCAATGCCGCTTTTCTGCCTTATTCTACACTAGTGCTTGACTGTCGCAGGTCTTCTCTCATACAATCCATCCACCTCTGCTGGAAGTCCTCGCTACCTCTTTTCTTCCTGTCTGTCCCAAATCATCTTCACCAGACTGTCTTCTGCTTTTCTGCGCAAGTACCTGAACCACAGTAATCGGTTCTCTTTGACCTTTTCTGCAACTGGAAGTACTTTCGCTTCTGCCCTTATGTCCTTATTTCTTCATATGTAGCACCACCCATCTGAAGTACTTCATCTACATCACCTCTAGCTTCCTCAACTGCAATGCCTTTACTGCCCAGGTTTTTGTACCATACAGTGGAACTGGTCGAACCACTGTTTTGTACACCTTCTTTTGTATTCTTCTGTTATACACTATCCCTGACACACTGTGCCAGTCTGTTGCAACCCCTCTGATTCTAGCTCTAACCTCTTCATTCAGATGTCTCTCCTCAACCACCCCTCCTAGACAGCTGAAGCTGTTACCCTCTTCCACTGTCTTTCCTTCTATTCCGATTTCCTCGATTTCCTGCCATTAGAACCATCTTACCTGTACTTAGTTTCATTCCATGTGCTTTCAGTGTTATAGTGCACTTCCCCTATCCTTTACTGAAGTTCCTGCTCAGAGTGTGCCTGTAAAGGCACATTATACAGCAACTTTGTTTATCTGTCCTCTCTGTCCTGTTTGCTAATGTAAACCATCACCAGTATGAACAGCAGTGGGCTCAGAGCTGAACCCTGATGCACACTCACTCCCACTTGGTACCCTTCTGTGAGATGGAATACTGTCCAAACTAGAGTTATTGGGTACTTATAAATAGCCTGCACTAATTCTACCAGTGTTTTTGAGACTTCAAACCACCACAGGACTGCCCAAATCAGCTCTCCTAGGACCTTGTCATTTGCTCTCTCCTAGTCTAGGAATGCCCAATTGTACTCTTCCCTCTTCTCTAGCTTCAAGTATCTGTCTCACTGCAAACATTGGGTCATTTGTGCTGCATCCTGTTCTAAATCTGAACCTCTCAACTCCCATCTTAATTTCTACTACTCTGTATATTCGTTTATGAATTACCCTCTCCAGAACTTTCATTCAGTGTGATAGGAGGTTGACACCTCTCTACTGCCTACAGTTGTGAATGCCCCCTTTGCTCTTGTACACTTTGGCACTACTATAATTATTTTCCAGTCATCGGGAATATGCCTTTTTCATAATGACAAAAAAATAGAAACCTCATTTATGTTGCGTGAGTAAGCAATATCTCCATGACAACAATAGAAAAAAAAAATCATCAACTTACTTAATATCTATTTGCCTCCACCTTCCTGACTGACCTTCATTTCATAGGGTATTTCATAGGAGGTTACTAGGCAAATGGCCCTGGGGCCCTTACAAGCCTAGCCAAGAGTTTATCTCCCAAAAGAAACCTCAGTCAGCACCTGTTGCCCCTGTCAATGAGGGACACAGGTGGAACCCCTGGGACAAATTTGTGGTTTTCCATCCACTCATCAAGGTTGCGCTTGAAGAGGGTCAGCGGGGTGCTCTGTTTGACGTGTGTGATGAGTCTTTTCCAGAGACGGGGCAGCCTCTGGGAGACAAACCTGTTTCTCCGGCAGGTTTTATCAATGTCATATATATTAGGTTCAGGCCTTTTGAGCGGGTAGTGCATGAGCAGTTAAGACTTACAGATATGGAGCATTTCTAGTAGGGCAGGGTCCAAGATTGCCTTATAGGCGAGACACAGATCACCCCTGACCAGTCTGTATGATACCGAGTAGAGTGATAGTGACTTGAGCCTGTCCCCATAGGACAGGTGTTGGAGGCCATGGATTCTCTTTGTGAGGTATTTCAGTGGCCTTTCTAGTTGGTGCAGATGCTTGAAGAGGTACATCCCAAACGTACAGTTGTGTACACTTACCATAAATGTAGATGTTCGAGTGTATTAACTGTTGCAGTCACCACACTTGGGTCATCCGCCCGCAGGTAGCCCCCAGCCTGCCCGAACACCAAAGTCCCAGATCCCTGCGTCAGACGCCGTCCCTTCCTCCATGACGCTAGGTCATCAGAGGTATAAAACATGCAGCCAACGCCATTACATTTTCTTGCCCCAGATGTCAGGTGCCCCCATAATGGGAAGCAATTATATGTTAGGTTACACCTCCAACAAAAAGCAAATACACCAGAAAGCTGAAATACACTAAACAAGAAGAAAAGTATAGCCAAGAGAAGTCAGGGGGCTGGAGGGAGGGTAACCAGGACTGCAACAGTGAATACACTCGAACATCTACATTTATGGTAAGTGTACACAACTGTACTATGTTCTTCGTGTTTCATTGTTGCAGTCATCACACTTGGGTTGATTCCCAAAGCAAAGGAAGGAAGGAGGAAGTTAGAGAGCATTAGGACCAGCTATTAAGCCCTGCAGGACTGCAGTGGCAAAACCAGCTCTGGATTTCGAAAAACTATGCATGTGGTAATGCTTGGTGAAGGTATGTACAGAGCTCCAGGTAGCAGCTTCTAGGATGTTCCTGGTAGGGACACCTCTGAGAAAGGCTGTAGAGGTTAACACAAAAAAATGAAACTAGACAGATGTTAAAACAAAATTGCTAGACTTGCTACCAATTTACTTTACAGAAAGTCACTGCCACATAGCCTAAAAACAACTACATTGGCTAGAGCTCCCACAGTATCGTATCTGTTCATAACTACTTGTTGCCTACAATGTAAATGTATAAACCAGAAAACTGCCAATCACTACAAACACCTTAAAATGTTATTCCTAGTTAGGGAGCAGCACTCTCAAAACAAATCTGTTTTACTTGCAACAAAAATCTTATAATACTGGTGTCCCACTCTATTCCTGCTATGTATACAAACTTTGGAACTCCATGCCATGACACTTAAACTAGACATTTTCAAAAATCAACTTTAACAGTACCCAAATAACTCCTGGCTACGCTCCTTCTCAGCCACAAATTAATAACTTAACTGTAATCACCAAAAGGTACTGTTGAATATACTGCTTATTATTTCATTATTTCAGTGCATCCTAATGCTGCTGTATGCAATTTTCTGACTCCTGACCTTCCCTTTGTTTCAAAATACGTCTCCTCATTTCTCACTCTTGAGAGTTTAAGTACTAATCAACTGCTATATCCCTGTCTGTCATTTAACCATGTCTACCTGCAGTACATTGATTTAATGGCTGTGCTCAAGATGAGAAAGTACCCAGCTTTACTTACCACAAATATCTACTCCTGTATTGTAATATAACTTATGTTTACCCAATGTATATCAGTGGGAGTTCGCTGTAGTATTAAAGGATATGATCCATATTCATTTAATTTGTTGAAAGTTCTGGTTTAAGCCTGTCTGTGTACTGCAGTTGTTATCCTATGGGACATTTATTCTTTGTACTAATGCACGGCATTGTTTAATTTTTGTGTGGAGCTTTTCTCCCCAGTCCTCCAATGAAAAGGGCTTTTTTGCCCAATCAGATTTTCCTGGTCAACAAATGGAAGTTAATAATATGTAAATATATTTAAATTAAGTAAATGTCATGGTGCATGCTGTTGAAAGACATCTTTTCTTGTTGCTTCAAGCTTGTTGTTAATTCAGTGATTACAAGTAGTTTTGCTATAGCAGAATGCTAGTGAAGTACATTTTAAGTGAGAAACACAGTTGCAGGCTGTTGCTCCTCTGGTCAGGATAAAACAGACCAACAGTTCTGGGTTCAATTCAAGCAGCTTTATTACACACAAACACATCATGAATGAGACTTTGTAACTTTAACTTAAATAAACTTATAAACAGACTGACTACCATACTCTTAATGTTAACACTCTGGCTGTTCTCTCAAAAATGGCACTGCTGCCTGCACATGCTCACTATCACTATTTATTATGCACATGCCTACATCTGGAAATGCATCTTAAAGGTACATACACATGCTCTATTCTGTATCCTCCCTCTTTGAGAAGTAGCTCATACATCAAATGACAGTATTCAATGACATGCAGTTATACAGAAATTATCTTTTGACATCCAGTTATACAACTAATTCTTTGGCATGCAGTCATGCAAAATCAGACACACAAAAAACAATCATGTCCAGGTTGCTGTGTCTTTTACACTAGGTCTAGAAGTACGACCTGATCATGTAACATAAAGTCAGAATTGGCTCTAGCAACGGGGACTGTTTTTAAGGAGTGTTCATCTTTGGGGACAACTGGGACATCATCAGGAACGGGAATGGATACAGAGACATGTTCTTCGTTATGAACATTGTCAGAGTTGCTCCGAGAGCTACAGTCTTTATCACAGGTATGATGCTGCTATATCGTTTCTGACACAGGAAGAAGATTCCTGCAGTTTCTCCTGTATTCTATACCCTCAGGTTCCACTAAATGAGATCTCGGCTCGGCACACATACCTGTCACTTGACCAATTAATTCAAAGCCTTTTGCCATTTGCATCCTGTCTCTCCTCCTTTTAACGGATGGAGAAATCTGCTCATTTTATCATAGCTGGACTTTTGAGAAAAACATTTTTTAAAAAGTTGGGCTTTGATTGCTCTGTTGTTTTTAGTATTAGGCACCAAAAAACTAGAACTGATGGGCAAGGTTATTCTGGTTTGCCTAGGTAGAAGTCTCTGAGCAGGTGAGCCAAGTAGGTTGTCACAGGGTATATTTCTGAGATTAAGCAAATTCAAGAAGATATCTGTATTGTCGCACTTCGACCTCCGTAGTAATCACTTTGCACTGTGTACTGTACGTTCAGCAAGGCTGTTCGACTGTGGGTATTCAGGACTGCTGGTAACATGGATAAAGTTCCACTCTTCTGAAATAGTTGACTGGTAAATTGGGTACCATTGTCAGAAATAACTTTGTGTAGACTACCATGGACTGAGAAATGATGTTTCATCTTAGTAATAACAGCACAGGATGTTAGATTAGGTAGCAAATCAATTTCAAACTAATTCAAATAAAAGTCTACCAACACTAAGTAGTGATTGTGCCACTCAAATATGTTCTGGCTACTGTTGACCAAGGTAGTTCAGGAATTTGGCTTAGCTGAAGTGGCTCTTTTTGCAAATGTGGTTTAGTACTATTGCATACTGAACAAGAAGAAAGCACTTTATCGATGTCTTTCGATCGAGAAGGCCGAAATACTAGTCCTCTCGCTTTTCTTTTGGTAGAGTCTGAACTTGGGTGGCTATGATGCAAGATCTGAATGTATTCATGTAAGGAAGTGGGAACAATAACTTTTGGACCTTTGAAAATGATACCATCTTCCATCAGCATCTCATCTCTGTATGGAAAGTAAGGTTGCACTTCTGGTGGTACACAGGATTGCTTTGACTGCCACCCTACATTGATGAAGTGGTTGAGCTTTTGCAAAATTGGATCAGTCTTTGTATGAACTCTTAGCTCATCAAGTCTTGTGGTAGAACAATTACACACTTCCATGACATCAAAGTCAAAATTCTCTGCATCAAGCTGTTCTGTGGTATTTCTGGGAGATCTGGATAAGGTATCAGCCAGATCAAGAAGTTTACCTTTTGTATAGACCATTTTGAAATTATACTTTTGTAATCTGAGCATCATTCTTTCTAGTCTTGCTGGAGCTGAATGCATAGGCTTCTTTACAATAACTAGAGGTTGATGGTTAGTTTCAATTTGGATAGCTCGGCCATCAGTATAATCATAGAACTTTGAACATGCAAATACAATTGCTAAAAGTTCCTTCTCAGTTTGAGCATACTGCATCTCAGTTTGGGTAAGTGTTCCAGGTGGATAGGCAACAGATCTGCCGTCTTGAAGAATAACTGCACCAAGACCGAACTTTGAAGCATCACAGGAAAAAACTACTGGTTTGTGGACATCATAGGACCTTAGTGTAGGAGGGTTGGCAATTTGCTGTTTGAGGTTATCAAATGCTGTCTGGTGGTGTTCTAACCATGACCCAGCAACATTTTTCATGTCGTCTCTCTCAAAAGACCCTAATAACTCACTAAAGTCAGGGATAAATTTGCCCAAATAGTTAACCATGCCAAGAAAATTCTGTAAGGCTTGGACATTGTCTGGAGCTGGCATTTTAAGAATGGCTGCTTGCTTGGAAGGGTCTGGTCGTAAGCCTGTACTGGTAAATAAATGACCTACATAAGTAACTTCTGGTAATCTGAATTTACACTTCAGAGGTTTAAACTTTAAGTTCACTTCACGTGCTCTGTCCAGATCTTTCTTGAGGTTTCTGTTATGCTCTGCTTCACCATTGCCTCCAACCAGTAAATCATCAAATATTATTGCACACGGTTAGCCTGAAAAGAATTTGCTCCACTGCAAGCTGAAAGACGTAACTGGCAGAATTTATTCCAAAAGGCATCCTGAGGAATCTGTATCTACCAAATGGGGTACTGAATGTAGTCAATAGTGAAGATTTGCGGTGAAGCATTACTTGCCAAAATGAACTCTCTGCATCTAAGACAGAAAAAACAGTGACATTTGGCATGTGGGTGGCAATCTCCTTGACTGTAATCCTAGAATGATGTCTCTTTAATGCCTTGTTCAAGTCCCTTGGGTCAGTGCATATTCTGATGTCATATGAATTTTTTCTTATGAGCAGCTACCGTGGAAGACACCCACTCAGTTGGTTTTGTGACTGGACAAGTCGCACCTTGCTGCACCATTTTGTCTAACTGGACCTTGACTTTGTCCTGCATAGCTATTGGAACTCTCCTTGCTGGTCTGACCACTGGACTGACCTCTGTGTCTACTTTCATGGAGTGCACAACTGGAAGTTTGCCTAGCTTGTCGAAAACATCAGCATACTCTAAGAAAATAGCATCACTGAATCTGGATCCAGGATGTCCTTACATGATGTATTTCTTTGGTAAAAGAAAGCAGTTTCATTCTTCAGCTGTCTCTGAGAACTAATAATGACTGCACAGGTTTTATGACTACTTAAAATTGCAAGCTGTAACTGTTCCCAGCCAAATGGCATGAAAGCACTACTGAGCAGTTTGAATTTCCTCACCTCCATAAGCAACAAGCTTCGCAAACGATTCACCAAATTAAGTTGCTCACCAGCTCTCACTTTAACAAATGTTTCTGCTGACATTACATTACACTTTGACCAGTGTCCACTTTTAGCTCTCTGGGTTTACCATTGATCAGGACAGTACAAAATGGTTCGTTCTTTGCCAACAAATCTACTGCATTGACCTTTTCACCGACCACTGATACACCATCTACATAGAAAGCAGGATTGCAGTTTTCTATATGATCAGCTTGCTTTCTGGAGTGACCTTTCTTAATAACTGAATGAGGCTTGCTTGATTTACAAAACTTTTGAAAGTGGTTCCATTTTTTACACTTGTGGCATTGCTAACCAAATGCCAAGCACTTCTCTTTTTTTGGACTCATGGCTGTCTCCACAATTATGACAGTTAACAATAAGATTTGACTTGTGGTTTGTAGACTCTCACTTTTACTGCACTGAGCATGTCCGTTTTGCTGAGCTGGTCTTAGAACTTGCGAAAAAGTTACAGAATCTCCCAGGGAATTCTGCAGGGGTTGCAGCTGTCATGTGCTTAGGTCTGCTTCTGCTTGCCACGTGCTGTATGCTGTCTACGGTTGCTCTAGAGGCTGTTGGAACTATGCTCTTATCAGTTACAAGCATACTTGTGTGCCTTTCTGTGAGCTCATGGATTTGACAAATCTCTATGGCTTTGCTCAACGTTAAATCGCTGTCACTAAGCATAATCTTTCAAACTGCAGCACTATTAACACCACACACAAGCCTGTCCTTTATTAACTTATCTTTCAAGTCACCAAACCTGCATGTTTTTATCTTTATAGGTTCATAGGTTAGTACTAGGCTATCGGCCGTAGGGCCTATACAAGCTTAGCCATAACAATTCCCTGGCTATTTCTTCCCACACTATTTACTTCCCTAGACCCCTGTCTAGCAGGGCGACTGAAGTAATCCTGGGAGTGAATTACCTTTCTCCCATCCAATCGTCAAGGTTCCTTTTGAAGAGGGCCAAAGAGGTGCTCTGCTTGACATGCATGGGCAGTCTATTCCAGAGTCTGGGGAGTCTCTGGGTCAGGAACTTATCCCTCCAACATGTTTTGTTTATTGAGATGACAAGGTTTAGATCCCTGGAGCGTGTGGCTTTGAGGGATTGGGATTTCTTTAAGTGTAGCATGTCCAACAGCTCTGGGTTTGACATGGCTTTGTATGTTTAGCAGAGATCTCCTCTGAGTAGACAATATCCGACAGAGTATAGCTGGAGATTTTTAAGGCGGTCAGCGTAGGGCATCTGCTTTAGGCATGTGATTCTTTTAGTGAGGTATTTCTGCGGCCTTTCTAGTTGTTGCAGATATCTTGAGAGGTACATACCAAACGGGGCGTTGTATTCTATAATGGGTCTAATGAGGGATGAGTACAGTGGGACAATGACCTCCTTTTTTCTGGATGAAATGCCCTTAGTGATGAGGTGTGCCACATAGGAGGATTTCCTGACTGTTGTGGCGATGTGGTTATCGAAGGTGAGACCACTGTCTACCTGTGTCCCTAAGTCTCTTATCACACTTTTGGTGTTTAGTGTACTGCTACCTGTGTGGTAATTCATGGGTACATGTTTTTTTCCCAAAGGGGATAACTATACATTTCTTTGCATTGAGCTTGAGCCCATGGCTCTTGCACCAAGCATCTGTTTCTATAAGGCCCTTTTGTAGAGTATCCACATCATTTGGGGATTCAGTAATGGCTCCCAGTTTGCAGTCATCTGAGAACTTTGTTAGCTAGAGTCCCTTAGTGTTGGCCTGTACGTCAGAGAAGTAGATGCCAAACAAGAGTGGTCCCAGGACAGAACCCTGAGGTACTCCACTTGTCACTTGTCTGGAGCTGGGTTTGGAGTCAGCTACTTTTACAGTGTGGGTTCTGTCAGTAAGCCAGTTGGCAGCCCATCGAGTGACGTAGGAATTAATGCCCTGCTTAGTAAGTCTGTCTATGATTCCAGAGTGGGGGATGGTGTCAGAGGCCTTGGTGAGG
This sequence comes from Protopterus annectens, assembly GCF_019279795.1. Lineage (NCBI taxonomy): Eukaryota > Metazoa > Chordata > Ceratodontiformes > Protopteridae > Protopterus > Protopterus annectens. The sequence goes on from NC_056728.1 coordinate 1,006,457,445, forward strand.
TCCAGATAGGCTGTGTGGATTACCTTACCCTCGTCCACGGCTCTGGAGACTGATTCGAAGAAGTCAATCAGGTTCAAGAGACAAGATTGGCCCTTCACAAAACCAAACTGGGTAGGGTCCAGTATTTGAAGGTTGCCAATGTCTTTGTTTATAAGTTCCATGATAATACATTCCATGGCCTTGCAGATCAGGCTTGTCAGACTGATGGGGCAGTAGATACCGGGATCCAAGGTGGATTTCCCCTTGTGGAGTGGGATAACTGTAGCTGTGCGCCACTTACTGGGCACGAAGCCTGAGGTGAGGCTATGTTTAAACATGACACTTGGGTGAGGTGCCAGTTCATTTTGTAGTTCATGTAGTACACAGCCCCCGGCATGTCATCTGGCCCCATGGATGCTGTATTCTTAGCTTTGGAGAGTGTGTTTTTTTACCTGTGTGGCCATTATTACTGGAATTTGGCAATCTTCTGGTATTGAGATGGGCCGTTTAGGGGGTGAGAGGGGGGTGAAGTTGGCACTGAATTGATCTGCCAGGATATTGGCAGTATCTGTGGGATCAGTATATTTAATGCCATTCTGTTGTAGCTCAGAGCAGATCTGAGCATTGCCATTTAGATTCTTGACATAGTTATAGAATGCCTTGTGGTTGTCTTTGGAATCTTTGGCAATTTTATTTTCGTAACTAGCTCTGAAGGATTTTATGAGGGATCTCAGGTTCTTACTGAGGCTGGTAAGGGAGATTTTTGCATCCTGGGATTTTCCTCTTTTCTGCAACAGTTTCTTCCTTTTGTTGTAAAGTTTGTTTATGGCAGGGGAACACCAGATTGGCTTCCATTTTTTGGAGGAGAGCATCTTGGTTCTATTTGGGATGGCACAATTCATGCATGAGTGGATGTGCTCGTACAGTGCCTTAGTGTAGGATTCAGCAGTTGAACTTTCAGTTCCCGTCTGCATAAGTGTCATGAAGTTTGTCACTTCTGACTTGAGTAGCATGACGTTGGCTTTGGAGAATTTTTTTATGGAGGTTTCCTTATTGGGGGGTGGGGGTGGGATGTGGATGTTGAGGGTGATTAGCTTATGGTCATACCTGACCAACAAGGGGGTGACCATAGGTGTGGAGCATCGATTTCCCATGTTGGTAATGATCAGGTCTAGGATATTGGAGCCCCTGGTGGGACTGTGGATTAGTTGATCCAGGGCGTTGGAATTTATGAATTCCAAGAACCATTGGGCAAAGGCGTGGTTACACGAGTAGTTTTCCCAGTTAATGGCAGGGTAGTTGAAATCTCCCAGTATTAGGGTGTTTGATTCTATCTTAATATTTTCCAGTATGTTTGGAAAGGTGCAGTGAGAATCTTGGGGCATGGTGGGGGATCTGTAGCAAGCTACAATTTGGATTGCGGTCTTACCTAGTGTTAGTTGCACCTGGAGAATTTCAAATGCCTTGTGTTGGGCAACAAGCCTGGTGGTGTGAATATCCTTGCTGAATATGGACACTCCTCCACCTTAAGTGTTTCAGTCCTGGTTTGGTGGCCAAAAAGTGTGGTAAGAGTTGTAGCCTGGTATTGCAGGGGTGCACTCTGGAGCCTTGAACCAGGTCTCAGTTACTGCACAGATATCAATGTTCTCCATTGTTAGGTGTAACTCAAGAGAGAGTGCATTTTGAGGTTTAGACTTCTAGCATTGAGTAGCATTACCTTCAGAATTTGCATGCTTGTACCTGTTACAGTGGTGGTTTTGTCCTTTGAACTTTGCCTAAAAAAGGCACTATAGGGGTAGCAAGAGCCTTAGCCAGTAACCTGAATCCCAGGGGTGACAGGTGCAGGCCATCTCTGGCAAAGCATTGTGGTCTGTTGATCATGTCGTCCCAGGCAGACAGATACTGGATCTCCTTTGAATGACACCAGAAGCTTAGCCAATTGTTGAAGTCAATCATTTTGTCCTTATATTGTGGTATCATTCTGGGCAAAGGCAGCATGTTACTCTCAAGTCAGTGATATAAGCTGCAAAAATTTCACATAGCTTTTGGTCTCTTGTGTAAAATAAGTGCCTCTCTAATGTAACATTTGTCTTGGGTTTACACATTTCTCTAAATTTACATTTCATGCACTCAGGGTCTTCCCTTGATTCAGACAGTACAACAATATGTCAGTTTTTCCCCTCTCCTGCATATACTTCTGGTGCATACACAAATGAACGCTGTCTCAGTGGCCTCTGACCCAACTAAGTTAAGCAAAATGAATGCCCCTGTATGTGTATCTTTGTCAGAAAAAAAATGCTTGTATGAAAATATCATATTCGTGCTCAAATACTCTCCAATTCTCTGCTGTATTAATGATCAAACACAAGTGGACTGGGTCTGTGAAATGCCTCTGCCATATCAACACACAGTAGTGAAGGGGCTTGGAATTATGTACGAACATGCACACATAAGTATGCCAGAACTTTATGCCAGAATTTGTAATTATGCCCAATAGCACAACAGACTTTTGGAATAACTGCACTTTGCCAAATAAGTCTCCATAGCACAAGAATACTTTAAAATCACTGTACTTTATGAAACCAGTCCTTATCAGTGCAAAAAATACTTTGAAATGACTGTACTTTGGGAATAAACTGTGCACAGCAGAAAGCTCAGAGTAAGAAACACTTCAAAATGAATGCACGTTGCAAATAAACTGTACACAGCATAGAAACTCTTCAAAATGGCTGTACTTCTGCGAAATAACTCTGTACAGTGTGAAATTTCAGCACTCTCTGAATAAATGTACACAGCACAAGAAACTTTTCAAAATGTTTGTACTTTGACTGCACTTTGCAATATAACTAAACTTTGCACATAGCAAACTCTGAAATAATTGTACCGTAATAAAGCACACACTCTGCAAACACTTTGCATACTCTGAGATACTTCCAACAACTCTAGTTATGCTTCGAATAGCTTCGGTGAATACGAAATAGTTTGTGCCCAAAGACAGTCTTTTACTAAAAAACATGCAGTCGCCTTGCTCCTTAAACTTATTTTGCCCTTTTATTGTACTCGTTATGCCCTTTTAATCTCTTAGCATGCTCATTAGATTTTTCTTGTGCTCATTTTAGTTTAAACATGCTTGTTATGGAAACAAAAGGTAATTCTGAGCCCCAGATGAATATTTCTTGTGTTTTGTGCTACTTGTTTAATAATGTGTTTTGGGCTTTACAAATGCTGCATTTCATTTTCTTTACAAAGCAAATCATTTGTGCAAGTTCTGGTTACCTTAAGTTCGCTTCTGGCCCTTTCTGATCACTTGTGCTCTGTTACTCAACCAGCTCAGTCTGCCTTCACCTTCAACTCTGCACCTCATGGCTTGAAGAAGTTGCTCTGTTAGTCCCGGTTCTGACACCATGTCGTCGTCTGGTCAGGATAAAACAGATGAACAGTTGTGGGTTCAGTTCAAGCAGCTTTATTACACACTAACACATCAGGAATAAGGCTTTGTAACTTGAACTTAAACTTGTAAAACAGACTGACCACCACACTCATACATGTTGGCACACTGGCTGTTCTCTAAAAATGGCACTGTTGCCTGCATGGGCTCACTATTTATATGCATGTGCCTACATCTGGAAATGCATCTTAAAGGTACATACACACGCTCTGTTCTACACAGGCACATATTTTTAAATGGTCAAAAATATGCTGTCTGAAGCTGAGTTTGTGAGTAAATTTTGATTTGTTGTTTGTGCTTCCCTAGTAGTTGATGGAGGCCTTTGGTGATGAGAACAGATATTATGATAATATAGTAGCCGCAGTGTGACAATTCAGCTGGAGATACCAAAACTCAGTAATAAATTTTAAAGATTAATGGCCATGATGGACATCTGGTCTGAAAGAAGATGATTTGTGATCAAACAGATGCAATTTTGCTGGAATAAGAAGAGTGAGGTATTGAAGGAAGAAGATGATGATTATTAGTACTAAATTGATAGAAGTGACATAGAGGATTTTTCATTGTAGTCCTGGAAAGAGAGAAAAGTCATGATGGAACACTAAAGGAATTGTAAAGATTTCAGCAAGCTTTTGAATTTAGAAAGTTCCACTGTCATAGAAGAGTGGGGTTTCCTGTTGAGCTTTGATGGGCATTATTTAGCTGAGATAAAAGGAACATATTTAATAATTCAAGCAAAATATCTGTATGCTTATGATTACACCCACCAGGAAGAAAAGCAAATTGGGCAACTGTGGGTAGCTGAGCCAAAGTTGCATTATATTAGGGCTGTTTTCTGTACTGTGCATGTGCGCACGCACGTGCATGATTGCTTGTTTTGCTGTATGCACTTAAGTTTTAAAACTTCTGTTTTCCTTTTTGCATGTCATTTAGAATAATTTTTCCCTCTCCTTTTTAAGAAGCTGGTCTGGTGACTGATGAAAAGTGTGCCATTGCTCATCTGTTGTTTAAGCAGGGCTTGTTTTGTTTCTGAGTAACTGTAGTAAGATATCTCATTGTCTGCATCTGATTTACATTGTTACCATTAATTGGCAGGCATGTGATTGGTTGAAAGTTTATATTTTGTTTGATATATCAAACTGAAAATACTAATGTAGTAAATCAAGACTTTCTTTTCCCTCTATTATGTTGCATGCAAAGTTCGCAAAATTAGTACTGAAGGACTTTGCTAATTTTAATAAAGAAAGAATATCAAGCATTACAGGATTTAAGGAGAAGTGATACTGAAATATAGATTCTAGCTGACAGGAATTCACTATGTCAATGGATAACTACATAAAAATGTGCTATGACACAACAGCCAAACCCAGCTAAGCAAAATCCGAAACTGTTTGACCCACACAAGATGATTTTGGTGTCTTGTGTGGCTCAACATGTATTTTGAGCTATTAAATGTAGTTGAACATTGTCTGCCCGAAGTGTAGTATGGTTGGAGCAAAGGGGGCAGCTGCCCTGAGTGCGAAGTATTAGGTGTTATGATCAGCAGATCCTGATCGATACTAAGTGCCAGACTAGCATTCAGAAATGATGGTATTGTATTTGTTGTCAGAACTGAAGAGCTTTAGCACTCCATGTGTGCAGTAGCATAAATGTAACAGCTATTTATTAGTGCTCCTCATCTAAAAGTTGAGGGGAAGTCAGGTCTGGGACAGCAGAGGGCAACAAAGTAGCTAGCTACACTGCTGATTATCTGTGTTCGAAAGATTCAAATGAGGTTTTTATTGAAAGGATATGTATCGAAATGCATTTGATGGGTGCAGTGGTGCAGTGGTTAACGTTGTCGCTTCACAGCAGGAGGTTCTCCCGTTCGATTCTCGGCTGGAGCACCTTCTGTGTGGAGTCTGCATGTCCTCCCCGCAGTTGAGTGATGCTAGAGACATGCAGGTAGGTGCAAGTGTGAATGGACGTTCCTTCTTTGAAGGTTGGGCTTCGGGCTGGCAACTCGACACCATAAAAATCCACTGCCAATCATGAGCGGACCGGAGTTCCGCTGTGGCGACCCCTAACCGGGAAAAGCTGAAAGACTAATTGAAAGGAAATGTATTTCATTGGGATATCAATGAAGTTTTACTTCCGCTGTGGCGACCCCTAACCGGGAAAAGTCGAAAGACTAATTGAAAGGAAATGTATTTCATTGGGATATCAATAAAGTTTTACTTTTTAAATTAATACTGACTTGAAAGACAAGTTCACTTGCATATGTTAGAACATTTTAGGCTTGCAATTAATAAGCTATAAAATACCAGTGGCACAACATTTTTCTGAGTTTCAAAATGGAGTCTATAGTTTTTGTTTATTTTCTCCTATCTTCTCTGTCAAGCCTCCCTTCTACAGTCTTGGACGCTCAGTTGGCCCATTCATTCCCTTTGGGTGAGATTCCTGCAGCCCATTCCTTTTCCCTGGTGTGAAGGTCAAGCTCTGGGACTGGTGCTGTCATCCATATAGGGAGTAGTGTTTTCTTCCCCAGCTCTTACCCATCCCCCACATGCCTGCTGATTCTCAAGGGGTAGTCATGCAGTGGGTCTTTGTGAGGGAATGTCACATCCGGATGCCTCTGTTTGACCTCTAATCTCCAGCAGGAATTATTAGAGACAGCACCCTAAGTAACCCCCCTGTTGGTCCTCTTCCCCCCTGTCACCAGCTTCTCTTGAACCTTGGCCACTAATTCAGTCTGTGGCTTCTGGTCAATCAGGGCATTATCCCCTCTACACACAAACTTTTTATCCCCTCTGACACACAAACGTTGGTGTTTTATATCATATTTCTAGTAAAGTGAACACTGAAAAGAAGTTATTGCAGAGAAAATAAGGTTGGTTCTTCCCTGAAAATGCTCCTTTCATGTGCAAAGGACTGGAATAGTGAATGGGTAAAAAGTAAGAACTGTATCCTAAAAATGGTTCAGTGGAGAAGGGAATGTATTACTTATAAGGCAAAAGGCCAAGGCGGCAAGCTGATGAAAGTAAAATAAGTTAAACACAAGTTTGCCATTTTATTTTTCGCTGCTCGGTAAACAAATTATTAAATGTTGGAAGAAATTGAGTTGTGGCTTTATTAGATTTGTTTGACATAGCCTTGCTGATCTAGCTGGTGTGAAGTCATGCTGTGTTTTTTATGGCAAGTACACGTATCACTTCTTGCTGATGCCAACATTTTCTGTTTTAGCAGTGATTTCCATTATTTAGCCGCAACTAGAGATGGAGTGATAGGTTGATAGTTTTAGCCTCTTTCTTGCATCCACTGTTTTGAAAGGTCATTACATCTGCCCTCTTCCATTCTAATGAGCCTTGTCCCTCCCATAATCTGGTAAAAGCATATTTTTATTTAACAGTACATTGTTCTAGTTGCATCCTTTATGAAGTGTGATTAGCTGCATATCTTGTGCTTCATGCAACTCTGTGTTTTTTTATCACATTAAATATTGCTTGTTGTGCTTAGGTCAAGGCTGAAAGGTTCAGGTTGGGCAAGTCCACCTACTTAGTTCATGAATTCATTAATTAATTGCTACTCCGCCTCATAATAATTAAAGCCATATGCCACAGTCCCCAGTATCAGTATCACAGAGTTGTATTTTCCAAAGCTACCCTTTAAATTTGAATCTTGCAAGTACATCTGTTTTGATGTCCTTCATGGATGCATCTGCAGTCATAACAACTGGGTTGTCCTGTCGTCAGGCAGCCCTTCAGACGGCCGGATTCCAAAGTCCGGGTCCGGCTTCGGCTGATGTCGCACTTCACCCGTCATCTCTGTTGGTCTTCGGGTATAAAAGCATCAGCCGACGCCATTTTCCTCAGTCTTTCTTGCCGCGTGGCGCCCGAAGCAGAAGCTGTTCGCAAGTGCCGGTCGGTCGGATCCAGAGATTACTTCTACCGAATACTACTTCGAAGACTTCTAAAGCTAAGTACCCCGTTGGGGACTCTTTCTTGCCTCAGCCGATGTCAGAAAAAGTTAATAATTGTTTAACCTGTGGGAAACAAATACCTCATAAAGATTTCCACTCTTATTGTCTGCCTTGTTTAGGCCCAGCCCACGACGTAGCTGCCTGTTCGGCCTGTGCTTCCTTCAACCGATGAACGCTTAGGCGTCGGTCGGAGTTTGCTGAACAGTTTTTCGGTTCTGATTTTGCGTACATTATGCCGTCGGATCCTCCGACTACCCAATCTACCAAAAAACGCAAAGATAAAGACCGACACTCGCGGTCCGCGGTTTCAGCCGAAACCATGGTTAAGCAAACCGCGAGTGTCTCGGTTTCGGCCGAAACCGAGAAAACTGATCAAAGTACAGCTGAATCTATCTCTACAACTGAGGCCCCTGCTACCACCCTTGAATCGGCCTCAGAAATTTTATCCACTACGGTGGTTGCCACTGACTTATCAGACACCATTCCCTTGGATGTCTCTACCCCAGCACGTGGTGCTGCTAGGCCTCCAGCAACCATGTCCATTAAGGCCTTCGCCAGGGCTAAAGCAGCCAAGACTACTAAAACAGTGCCTGTTAAACCCCCTACTACCAGGCCCTCCTCTAGTTCTCAAATGCTTACTCTGGCAGAAGATTTAATTTCATTAATTAGAGGATCTCAATCTCACCCAGACAGGGCCTCTTAGCCCCCAGAGAAGAGACCTAGGGCAGAGCCCCCTGAGCCAGTGTCCTCTGATGATTCTGCCGATGAATCAGACATAACTGACCAGCCAGAGGCTCCTTTCTCCAATTTTGAAGACTCTGATGCTGAAGAATCCATTCCAGCTGCTTCCCCCCCAGAAGAATTCTCCTTTGGGGAAACCTTACATGCCATGCGAGAACAGTTCCAATGGCAGCAACAGGATTTTTCAGACTCCAGAAAAAGACTTAGGACCTTTCTGCACCTTCCACAGCACAGGCCCTTAGCTATACCTCCTGTTCTTTCTGTGGTGGATGATGCTTTCAATGATGTCTGCTCCGCACCAGATTCTTTACCTCCAGCCCCTGCCAAACCAGACAGATTTTACAGGGTGCCAGACACTCATCACCACCTGTACAAGGCCCCACTTGCAGACCCCGAAACTATATCCCAGGGTCCCAAGGCAGTAGCCGCGACCATAGCTAAAACCCTATTCCTTCTGAAAGGGAAGCAAGGTCATTAGACAGATGGGGCAAAAGGTCTACACTTCAGCTACTCTCTCAGCTAGAGCTTTAAACTGTCAGTTTCACATGATACAATACCAAGAGTTTATGCTTGATCAGTTAACTAAAAAGCTAACCACTGATGAATCTCTTGATAAGAAATATGTATTAGAAATGGTAAATAACATACAACAGGTTAGTAACCATTCCTTAAAATGTGGCTATGATGCACTGGAGGCTTCATTTAGATCAGCCATGACTGGCACAGTGATAAGAAGGCATGCTTGGCTAAAGGAGCAAGCTTTACCGGATCATGTTAAAGCTAAGCTGCTAGATGCTCCTATGGATAAGACAAGTTTGTTTGGTACACCTGCCCAGCAGGTTATGAAGAAAATGGAAGAAAAGGCAAAATCTGTTCAAAGCGGTTAAAGATTTCTTGCAGGTTCAACCCCCCAGGTTTAGCAGGAACTGGCCTGCCAAAAATTGGTCCTTTCCTGACTCCACAAGATCTCAAAGGGGCAGGAATAGACGTTCCAGAGGCAGAAACCAATCCAGAGGAGGTGCCTACAGAGGGCGACAGTGGCAAGGTAACAACAGAGGCACAGACACCACCTCTGCCACTACATCAACACAGCCACAGTGACTTAACCCTAAATCCGCCTACCAGGGAACAAATAGCAGCTCCTCTAGGCGGAAAGTTAACCTTATTTTCAAAGAACTGGCACTATATAACAAAAGACAAGTGGATTTTACAAACCATAGATCAAGGTTACGGTTCCACTTCCACACTTTACCAGTCAAAAGAGGAATGCCAAATCTACCTCCAAATCAAAAACAGAGGCTCTACAACAGATAATGCAGTTAGCAAACATGAGAGCTGTGGAAAGAGTGCCAACAGCAGAGCAAGGAAAGGGGTTCTACTCCAGATTATTCCTAGTTCCAAGAAAGGAAAAAGTTGGAGACCAATTCTGGACCTGTCCACCTTAAATACTTACATCATTGTCCCAAAATTCAAAATGCTGACCCTACAGCAACTTCTTCCCATGTTGGGCAAGGAGTGCTGGCTGGTAACTCTAGATCTCAAGGAGGCATACCTGCACGTCCCCATTCGACCAATCTGCAGAAGATACCTCAGATTTCTTGCAGGATCAGAGCACTATCAATTCTCAGCATTGCCCTTTGGCTTATCTACTGCGCCCAGAGTATTCACAAAATGCCTGGCATCAGTAATCGCTCATTGCAGACTACAGGGAATTCAAATTTACCCATACCTGGACGACTGCCTGCTACAAGGGACAACAAAAGCAAGCTGACAACAGATTTACAAAGGGTCATTTACTTGCTACAAGCACTGGGATACACAGTCAATTTACAAAAGTCAAGGCTGATACCATCCCAAACAAGGACATTCTTGGGCGGAATTGGACACAGTAAAACAAATGGCATTCCTAACTACAGAAAAACAAAAGAACTCCCTCTTTACTTCTTGGCACTAACAAAACTGAACAAGTTAACAGCAAGAAAAGTACTGCAGGCCTTGGGCTTCATGGCATCATGCATAATCTTGGTCCCACTTGCCAGACTACATATGAGAAAACTACAGTGGTACCTAAAGAATTTATGGTCCCAACACAGACACAGCCTAGAAACAGAAATCCCACTAATTCCATGCTTAAAACAGGAGTTCCTATGGTGGGCTCAGGCATGCCAGTCAAACCCAGGGCTACCCTTTCGCAGATGTCAAGCAAGCCAGACCATCACAACAGACGCTTCAGACCTAGGATGGGGGGCACACATGCTGGACAAATGCGTGCAAGGATTGTGGACACAGGATCAACTTCACCTGCACATCAACCTAAAAGAAATGCTGGCAGTAAAACTGGCAATCCAAAAGTTCAGACCATTTCTCAAAGAGGGCCAGTTGATGATAAGGACAGACAACACCACAGTCATGTGGTACATCAACAAACAGGGAGGCACTCATTCATACCCCTATGCAGAATGACTTTGGAGCTGTGGACCCTGGCACTCAGCTACAACATCCAGTTACAGGCAATATTTGTACCAGGAAAAGAGAATACTCTAGCAGACATATTAAGCAGAACCACATCGGATGCCCACGAATGGAAGCTGCACCCGGACATCTTCAAGACCATCTCAAAGAAATGAGGAATGCCTCAGATAGACCTATTCGCATCACCTCTCAATCACCAGCTCAAAAATTCTGCACAAGGACATTCCACCCACTAGCATGGAAAGTGGATTCGCTCTCCTTCAGCTGGAAAGGCCTAACAGCATATGCATTCCCACCTCTTCCCTTGATACACAAGGTATTACTAAAAATCAAGGAAGAACGTCCAAGGATAATCCTGATAGCTCCAAACTGGCCAAGACAACACTGGTACCCACTGCTGAGGAGCATGTCTCGAACAATATGTGGCCAATACCCTGATGCCTTTGATGTTAACTCAGAACAACTACAACATCATGCATCCAAACCTAAAACGTTGCAACTGACTGCATGGAACATCACATAGCAGCAGCTAATCCAGAACTTTCCCAAAGAGTTAAAGACATTATTCTTGAAGCACGCAGACCTTCAACAAGAAGAAACTATGCTGGAAAATGGAAGAGGTTTGTCAGTTGGAGTACTGAAAGAGGAAAAGATGTGTCAAACGTAGATATGCCTAACATTCTGGAGTATCTGGCCGAACTTCTTCATTCAGGCCTGTCCTACTCCTCCATCAAGATACATGCATCAGCTATTTCAGCAGAATACAGCTTTGATCCACCTGTTTTTTCGCACCCTTTGCTCAGGCAGTTCCTCAGAGGAATCAAGAATGTAAAACCTCCAAGGAAACCACCTTTACCAGCTTGGGACTTAAACTTTGTGCTAGAAAAGTTGACACTATCACCCTTTGAACCAGCAGCAACAGCAGACCTACAACACCTGTCATGGAAAACTGCTTTCCTACTGGCAATTACTTCAGCAAGGAGGGTTTCAGAACTACAGGCCTTAATGGCAGTGCAACCCTTCCTAATCTTCCACCAAGATAGAGTGTCCATGAGGACTAATCCTACATTTATGCCTAAGGTGGTATCCAGAGTGTCTTTAAACCAGGCAATCCACCTACCTACCTTCTTTCCCAACCCACAAAACAGAGGGGAAAGAATACTGCATACTTTGGATGTACATAGACAGCTACGCTACTACTTGGACAGAACAAAAAGTAGCAGAAAGACTGACCAACTTTTTGTAGCCTATGCAACAGGAAGGGAAGAAAAAGCTATTTCCAAACAGACAATCTCCAAATGGATAGGAAATTGCATACGATTCTGTTACTCCTTCCATGGAAAACCAATTCCACAGAACATAAGACCTCATTCTACAAGGGCAACAGCCACTACCACAGCCTTCTTACGAGGAGTGGCAACCAAAGACATTATTGAGGCGGCTACTTGGACCTCCGTGCATACATTTGCCAAGCATTATAATTTGCCTCTATATTCCAGATCCCGAGCAGGGTTTGCCACTGCTGTACTGCAAGGGATCCTAAACACACCATAATCTAGTTTTATCCTCCTCCCCTAGTTGGCTATGGTATTCTACCCAGTTGTTATGACTGCAGATGCATCCATGAAGGACATAGTACAGTTTTGTACCTACCATAAATGTAGATGTCCGAACTGGATAGCATCTGCAGTCAGGATTACCCTCCCTCCTTCCCCTCTGTGGTACTCCTAGGGTGTTTACCCTCCTAATAGCTAGCTGGTGGGGGGGAGTCTTTATGGTGTATTTGTTGGTATATATGTACATACATGCTTATTTTTGTGTTTACCTCTATCCTTTTGGAAACATTGGCATCTATCCAAATTTTAGCCTTCAAGAGGGCTACTGGCATCTGGGGCAAGAAACACTGAGGAAAATGGCGTCGGCTGATGCTTTTATACCCGAAGACCAACAGAGATGACGTCGGGTGAAGTGCGATATCAGCCGAAGCCGGACCCGGACTTTGGAATCCGGCCGACTGAAGGGCTGCCTGACGACAGGACAACCCAGTTGTTATGACTGCAGATGCTATCCAGTTCGGACATCTACATTTATGGTAGGTACAAAACTGTACTTTATAGTTGTATATTTAATAAAAAGTCTTTAGTCTACACCAGTACAACTTCAAAATTTACAGTGGCCTGTAGTAATATATATCACAGTTTGTCACAGTGTGGCCAGCTTGCCTGTTATCTGCTCTTGTAGGCCAGATTAAGCCTAGCCAAATTTCCCATTGCAAAGGTAAGAATCAAACCCTTTACCTTGTGTCTGTGAGGTAAACACTATAACAGTTATGCCAACCCTCAGCCCCATTCTTTTCAAGGGTGGCTCTAGGAGATCTGAGAATGTTGTGTACTTTAAATATTTATTATCAGTATTTTCTTTTGGGGGGAGGGTAACATTAAATGCAGACATATAATAATCCATGAATACATGTATGCTTTTAGTACTGGTATACTTTAATCACTGCTGCTTGTCGATCATCAACCCTTCTGTGACACAAGTGGCCGTTTAATTTTTTTTCCCCAGGCAGTAGTCTGTAATGGGAAGCCATTATCCAGGCAGCCATCAGGGATTTCATCTTAGTCCCAGCTCTCTGTTACCAGTGAGAGCATGATGGTTAATACTGGCATTTAGATGTGTGTTTGTTTCAACTAACATGCCAGTCCTTGATACAGTTTGTAGCACTACTTGATGATATACCTGCCCTTTCTGTGTCTCCAAGCCTCCTCTGCTGTGAGTCAGTAGTGCAGCAGAGTGGGCTACCTTACTTCCCCCAGAATAAGTGAGCCAACATCATTCTGCTGTTCTCACCCTCATGAGTTGGCAACTGATTCTGCAAAGTTGCTAATCTCTCTTGGGTTTGTCTGTGCTATGAAAGTGATGTAATGAACATGATCAGTAAATAGTAAAAGAATAATTTGTTATTTCAGATGTCTTGATGGAGGATTTTTCTGTTTCTGTATAGTACCACATGCTTTTTTTTTTTTTTTTTGCTCTGATTTATAACTGGTATATTTTATACTCTGGGGGAGTTAGTAAATCCAGCAATAATGATGGGCCATGTAGTATCAGCTAGATACTGAGGCCTAAAGAAAGGATGTGGGGAAAAAAAAAACATCTGATTAGATGACACAGTGGTGGCTCACAGAGCTTGGTTCTTTGGTTTGGTTCCTCACTGAGGTAGCTTCTGTGCAGAGTCTGAATCCCTTCCTTTGCCCATATCAATTTTTGACACAGGCTGTGGATTCCTGCTAACATCAACAAGATGAGTTGAGAGCACTCCATTTTTTAATATCCATTTTCTGCCATGTCCTTGTTACAAGTAATCATAATAAAAACAAGCATGTTGTCACAGATATGCAAGATCAGCAACCCGGTATAAACAGTACAACATTGATACAGCGGTGTACATGTAATGTTTTGAATAATAGTATATAGGAAAATGATGCCTTTGTAATGATGAATGATGTAATATTCTATTTTTAATAGACTTTCAGAATCTAAGTTATCTATTTCCATGTTTCATGCATTTGGGCTTCTTCTTTTCCAGCTGACAGATGGTGGGAAAGCAGCTCAGGCCGGTATTTCAGTTGGCGATATGGTTCTGTCCATCGATGGGATGAGTACAGAGGGAATGACCCACCTGGAGGCACAGAACAAGATAAAAGCCTGTACTGGATCTGTGAAAATGAACCTGCAGAGGTAAGCTGCATTGTGTCTGCAAATTATTTTATGTAATTTATTTTTGCTGGTCTGATGAGTATACTGATGCTAAGGATTATTTTGACCCAGAACAATGTAAAACTTAAAATAGTTCATAACAATAGGTACATTTATGTCTACCCTAAAACATCAGAGAAGTGAAGTTTAGGTGGGTTAGAAGTGTTCATGGATATCTGCGCTAATCATCAGTAAAGCTATGCACAGCAGGACCATTTTTTTTTCTTGTTTGACAAAGAATTTGATGTGGTATAAGAAGAAAGATGCTAGGGAATGGTCATTCACTGTGAGAGAGAGTATGTAACATTAAGAGCAGGGGTGGCGAGTTGAGTGCAGGTTGGCTGGTTGAAATGCCAGGTTGGAACAGTAGTTAGCATTAAGTAGTTTATAGGTAATGGAACAAATTAAGATCATACAGTGGAAGGAGAATGGTAGTCATTTATACGGCTTTGAACCTGTGGTGTACAGAAGGTTGTATGAAGAGACTGCATAGTTTGCCAGCATATAGAGGCGGTTGATACTGGAGGCAGATGTATAAGCAATTAACTGAAAGTTGCATTTGTACAAAGACCCTGTTGATAATAAAAGGTGATGTGAGAGAGGAAGCTGTTGAAGAGACTTATTTTATTGTTAAGAAAACCATTTTTGAAAGATAAATAACTTGCATAAGTAGAAAAATATTCTTTAATTGCTGAAATGAACACGGCCAAGGCTTAGGGATTTCAGTTGTCCTTGAGAAACCGTTTCTCTGTGTTTCTAGGTTGTGTACTGATGACAGAACACAAAGGGAAGAGTTAGAAGGGGTAAAGGAAAGTCTGATGGCTCGAGGCTATAATAATCTTGAGATCCATCAAGGACAAGTGAAAGCCGAAGAACAAAGGAGAATGAGAGGGAGACCATATTTTTCAGCAGGGCCGAGGCAAGACTCCAGTGATGAAATACGGAATGACAGAAATGGTGTGAGATGTTTGCTGACTTATAGCAATGACATTTCAGCAGTATGCCAGACTGTTAAGGACGACTGGAAGATTTTGATGATTGTTGAGGCTGTCAGATCCATAGTAGGAAAAAAAAACAAGGTTTACCTTTAAGAACAAACCGAACTTGGAGAGACTCATGCCAGAAAGAAACATCTGCTGTTAACGGTTGTATATCCAGAATTGGCACCTTTCCCTGTAAAAGATGCAAGGCATGTCCCTATATATAGGCAGCAGTAACTATTTTAAACATCCAGTAAATGGCCGTGAGTACAAACTGAGGACCTACTTGGACTGCAATATGGAGAATATTGTGTTTATAGCTAGATGTGATAGCTGCACAGCATTCTACGTAGGAAAAACCAGTAGACAGTTTAAAGAAAGAATATTACGTCATTACAGTGACATTAGGATGGCCGTACAAACAAATGCATTAGCACATCACATACAGGAATATCCTGGACATAAGTTCTTCTTTTTATCCATGGAAAAGGTCCATGTTAATGCTAGAGAACAGAAACCAAATGGATTGCAGACCTGCAAGCAGATAGGAACCCTGGACTTAATGGTGTGGTTCCTTTAAAGCCAGTATTAAGAGGCAGGAATCTAAGGAAATGATTTGATCGGATTACTCAGTAACAAATGGGTGTGTTTTGCTAACCAACAGGATCTGAAGAAGGCATTGCCGAAAGCACTTCTCCTTCTGTTGGTTTGAAGGCAGAGACTTTTTGCTGCTATACTGTGATTTTATTGTTTTATTTGTTTACTTGTGCTGGATTTTGCTTGTATTAAAATATTAGGTGTTGATACTTGTTCTGGAATTATAAGAGTCTCTCTCTGTGGAGGAACAGCAGTTTGTTTTTCTTGGAAGTAATACAAGTTGGCTGGAATTTTCAGAGCTAGAGCTGGTTTTGCTAGACCCATCCCTCATGGTTTCCTGGGGAGCTTTGCTGGTCCCTTCTCCTCCCAAGTTTCATCCTGAGCTTTGGCACTCTCCCTACTGTCATGAATACTGCAGTAGTGAAATGAAAGAACATAGTACACTTGTGTAAAGTCTTACCATAACGGTAGATGTCCTTCTGTTCATTGTTACAGTAATCACTCCCTCCCTTCCTCCACCGTCTGGTTCATTTGTCTTCTGGATGTACTGGTTATCTCTTGGTTTTCCTTGGAATGGTATTCCTACTGGGGCTTTCAGCTCTGAGGATGGTACATCTGGATGTCACCTTTATGCCCTACGCTACACAAGGAGCATATGTATGACATACGGCGTACCTTAAAGCAACCTAAGGCTTTGGTATAATGGCCGGATGTCAGGCTGCCATAGGCAAGGGATCCCAACTGTTATGAATACTGCAATGGTAAAGAGATGGACAACAACCGTTATGGTAAGATTTTACACAACTGTACTTTTCCCCTGTTATGCAGGACTTCTTGACTTACATACCTTAAGAAATGTGCATCTGTTTCACCTTTACTTGTCTTTCATTCCATAATTTGTTACTAATGTCAGAGGCTTTGTGCATTTTTCACTCCATTCATTGATGGGTGAGATGTAAGGACAGAGTTTAATTTTTTTTTTTTTTGATCATATATGGTATTGTATTGATTGTCTTGCAGTATGACGTATGGAAGTATAGCAAAGGATAAACATCCTGGCTGCTGCTTAGTTTGTTAGCACTACAGCAAGAGTTTTGTTTCCGAAGCCTATGCTCTGAATTTGAGTATGAGGCTGCAGGAGTGAAGAAGCAGTACAGAAGGATTTCTGGAAAAGCATTAGTTCATTTGATGGCAGATATGCATCAGCTTTATGTTAGTTCACTGTCAACAGCACGTGTCAGTAGAGGATGAAAACAATCCAGGGCCTAGCAAAGACAGTTGTAGTCTCATGCTTTGCAGTGCCCTCACTAGAGGAGTACCTGTCACTCTACCTCTCATCCTTTTACTCTGCCAGAGTATTGTCAAATGTGTGAAAAGTTACTCAAATGAGGTACAGAAATTTTTAAGCAGTAAGCAAGTCAGTATTCATTAACTGGACCATTGTATCTGCTGCTTATGGCAGAATACTGTTGTAATGTATGGACATGTACAGCATCATCATGGTTTTGTGAATTGTCCATCTGTTTAGTACAAGGATATTTTGGAAAGAGCTTGCACATGCATCTAAGTAGTTTTATGCTCTGTACTACTGTGCTTTACCTGTACTAACTGTACACGTTTTACATCTCTCTGTATCGCTCTGTCTAAATTAAGGTACTCATGGCAGATGTGTCATAGTTCAGTGGTCTGTCTTGGTAGATCTCATAGCAATAGAAGATAGGTGGCTTGTGTGACAAGGCTAAACTGTAGCTAATTAGTGATACTCAGGTGAACTCACAGATCTGAAGTAGTTAACTTCATTTGTCAGCAACCTTTGGGAATCAGGTCCGACCTCGTATCCGAGCCGGCAATCTTTCATAGCTTAGATCCGAGCTCCTAGCTCCTCCCCTTCACCCATAATCCCCTGCCAACCCTGACTGACCTCAGATCTAGTTTTCCGCGCTTCTTGTCAGCAGCTAGGTTTTTGAGCTCCTGGTTTCGTAGGGTCTTGTGAGAGTTTTTAAATTTTTTTATTATCCCCTTAAGTGTACGAGTGTGTTTTGTGGTCAGGTTCCCTTTTTTTGGCTAAAACTACCCTAGTCCATACCCTTTTAGTTAAACTTACCCTCCCTCCCCTTCGCTGGTCGTAGCTTCTGTGTGTTGTGTTTGGGGCCTAACGAGTGGGTTTTTCTTTAAGATGTCTGAGGCCCCAAAACCCATTTTTTCCAAGTGCACCGAGTGTGGCCATAAGCTCTCCCCAGCGGATGGCCACACTCGGTGTGTGAGGTGCCTTGGGGTTGAACACCTTTCCTCTGGGTGTTCCATCTGCGCAGCGTTCAACCCCAGGGCACTGAAGGACCGGAGGTCGAAGCTGATCCTAGCGGGACTTTTGCCCCCGGATTCGGCTTCGGCCTCGGCCTCAGGTGCTTCTGTGGCCTCCTCCCCGGCTTCGGCGGTGGCCACTCCTGCCTCTTTCCCTCCGGTCAGGACTCAAACTCCCGCTGCAGCTCCAGAGGAGAGGGAGGCCAGGAAAGAAAAAGGAGGGAGAAGCACCACAAGCGGCGGGCCGAGGCCTCCGCTTCCGCCCCCCCAGCTAAGTGGTCTTCTCCCTCCAGGGCTTCCTGGTCTCCCCCTTCTCGGATCCTGTCTCCATGCTTCTCACCGGGCCCCGAGAAGGAGGAGACCCGATCTCAGTCAAGGTCATCGAGGCGGCATTCCCGGCCAGCCTCGGTGGCCTCGTCGAGATCGACTCGTAGCCTTTCCGACGCAGATTTGGACTGGATGATGCGAAGGTTTCTCCAGGCCCAGCTGCAGATAGGAGTGCTCCTACCTCCCCCACTCTGGGGGGAGCTCGACACCTTTCTTTGCCCTGATAGCTCCTTCTCCGACCCGCTTCCCGGGTTCGGAGCCGAGCAGCCTTGGAGCCGGAGGTGGGTCGGCGCCGACAGTATCGGGTACTTCAGCATAGACTCTTCCCTTGAGCCTGTCGGGTCCGTTTTTGTCGGATCCGGGCTCTTGGAGCCGTGGGCTGAGTGTCTGATCTGAGGGAATCAGTGTGTCTTTGGCTCCGTCTAGGTCGGAGCACACTGGTCCGTCGGATCCGATGGCTTCGGCGCTGACCCCGATCCGTCCATCGGATCCGAGCAAGGGTCTGCTCTCGGATCCCAGAGAGAGCGGCTCTCCCTCGGCTTTTGATGTGGTGGAGAGGGCACTGTCGAGTGCTTCCAGGCCCCCGGTCCTTGCTTCGGCTCCGCCCCGCACTCCCTCTCTGTTGGGTCTGGCTTCCATCACCCGGCCCCAGGGACAGCCTGCTTCGATGTCCCAGGTCGTTCCCTTGGAACAGGACCTGGCTGGTGAGACGTCCTCGGACAGCCCCTCCCCCCGAGGACGTCCCTCACAAGCGAAAGTGCAAGAGGAGGCACGTGGATTCCCCCCGAGTCCTTGACTGATGACACGGATTTGGATGAAGGGGAAGGCTCCCCTAGGTCACCCCCCGAGGATGTCTCCTTCGGAGACATCCTGGAAATGCTCAGGATGAGAGGGGGGTGGTCTGCCCCCAAGGCTTCCTCGGACAAATCCGTGTTCCTGGAGGCATTCGAAGCAGGCCCATCTACCTCTTGGGTGTCCCCTCCGCCTGACCCCTTAGTGGACCTTATTACCACTAGGGCGTGGAAAGAGCCGGACACTGTGGAGCCAGTCCCCAAACGCCCGGACAAGATCCTTAGTCCGCCCTCCGAGAGGTCCCATTGGAGCAAGGGTGCCCCCGTAGGTGCCATGTTGGTGGCGGCGGCCACCAAGAGGGAATTAGCTCAGGAGAGTCCATCGGTCCATCCATCGAGCATGGAGTCCTGTTTGATGGACCGTTTAGGGAAGCGGGCTTTTAGTTCAGCGACCTTCTCGGTGAGGTCTCTGAACTACATGGCACATGTTATTCGACTGCAGCGGGACCTTATCAAAGAGTACGCTGCGTCGCCCCCGAGTCCATGTTGGTGGAGGACAAACGGTTGTACTCCACTCGGATGGCCACTCTCAGGTCCATATCTAACACCTCTGTGCGGCTGTTGTCCCACACCACAGAGGGAGCCACTAGAGCCAGCGGAACAGGCCTCGTCATGCGATGTCAGGCCTGGCTCTGGCATTGCGATTTCGCGGAACCCTTCAAGGCATCATTTGCGAATGCCCCTTTCGATGGTTCTGCCCTGTTTGGCAAGACTGTTCGCGAGACTTTGGTCCATAGCGAAAAGGACGGGAAGACGTCTGCCGTCGGAGTCCGCTTCTCTGCTCCCCAGAGGTCCTTCTCCGAGAACCAAAAGGGACAGAAGATGATGTGGTTCCGGAAGTCGCAACAATCCCAGTCCGCTCCGGATCCCCAGTCCTTCCGTGGCAGAGGAGGACAGGGTGGACACCGCCCTAGAGGCAGAGGGGGCCCGAGGAATGGTGGCTCCAGAGAAGCTTTCTCTGACTGGCCCACCCAGCGACCCTGAGGGGTTGCCCGACTGCTCCTCTCTGGAGGCAGTCGGGGGACATTTTTCGAGGCACCTGACAGCTTGGGAGTCCATCACAACAGACCGCTGGGTGCTTTGCATCATATCCAGAGGATACCAAATTCCCTTTTCTCGCATCCCTCACCAAACCAAACGCCTCCCCGACGTCCCACCCGATCAGAGGGAGGCTGCAGCTGCAGAAATTCAGCAGCTCTTAGGAAAAAGAGCCATCCAACACGTCCCCCCCCAGATCAGTTCGGATCGGGTTACTACTCCAGGTTCTTTTTGGTGCCAAAAAAGACAGGGGACCTAAGGCCAATCCTCTATCTCTACCTCCTGAACCTGTCAGTAACCAAAGAAAAGTTCCGGATGGTCACCGTTCAATCCATTCTCCCCATGTTGCAGGAGAGCGACTGGATGTGCTCGATATACCTCAAGGATGCGTATTACCACATTTTGATGGACAAACGATCCAGGGTGTTTCTCCACTTCCGGCTAGGAGCCAGTCATTATCAGTTCAGGGTCCTTCCCTTCGGTCTTACCTCAGCCCCCAGGGTGTTCACCAAGGTATTAGCAGTGATAGCGGCCCACCTGAGGCTCCAGGGAATGCAGGTGTTTCCATACCTAGACGACTGGCTCCTGACCTCCCCAACAAGGCATCTACTCTGCTCAGCCAGGAATTACTTTCTCCACCTTGCTCCCCGGCTGGGGATCACCGTCAACACGGACAAATCCTTTCTCAACCCGACTCAGGTGATAGACTTTATCGGGGCCAGATTAGACACCAACAACTTACTAGCCTTCTTAACCACTGAGCGACTTCACACCCTGAGGCTACATGTGCGGGCCATTTTACTATCGTCACCCCCCCCCGGCTGGATTGGTCCTGAGGGCGCTGGGCTCCATGGCGGCCGCAATTACCCTGTTCCCCATGGCTCGCCTGAACATGAGGGTTTTGCAGTAGACTCTCCAAGTCCAATGGTCCTTCCATCGATACCCTCTCAGTCACCCCATTCCCCTCAGCAAGGCTTGCAAAAGGGCTCTTGCATGGTGGTTACAATCACCGGACCTCCAAGCGGGACACCCTTTCTCCATGGCCCCTCTACTCGCCACAGTGACCACGGATGCCTCTCTCCTCGGGTGGGGGGGGCATTATGCGGGCAGGACGGTCCAAGGCACGTGGAACGATACAGAGATCTCATTGCATATAAATGTTCTAGAGATGAGGGCAGTGCTGTTGTCGTTGCAAGCACTTCAGAGCCTTCTTCCTACAGGAACAGTTGCAGTTCAGTCAGACAACATGTCGGTGGTCTGGTACATCAACAAACACTGGGGAACCAGGTCCTACCCACTGTGTCGAGAAGCTATGAGAGTGTGGGAATGGGCGATCTCCACCAACCGCTTTCTTATTGCAATGCACATTCCGGGTCGGTCCAACATCCTGGCGGACAAACCCAGTCGCACCATACTGTCTCCTTACGAGTGGTCTCTCAATCCCCAGGTAGCGAAGCGGATATTTGCCGTATGGGGACAACCCTGTTGCGATCTCTTCGCCTCTCCTTCAAACACGAAATGCAACAACTACTTTGCTCTAATTCCCCCCGCCGGGGAATTCCCGAGAGACGCTCTGGTGCATGCTTGGCCTCCCGGTCTACTCTTTGCTTTCCCCCCTCTACCTCTGATGCTGAAGCTTCTACAGAAAGCCAGTTGGTTGGGGAGCAAAATGATCCTCATTGCCCCATTCTGGCCTCATCAAGCTTGGTTCCCTTACCTCTGGTCTCATCTGGTGAATCTGCCTTGGATTCTAGATCCCCTCCCGGATCTGATTTCCCACCCCCTAGGCCTCCCAGTCCACTCATAGCTAGGACTCCCGGTATCTCCTCCCCAGTTAAAGCTATCCTAGTAGCAGCACACAAGCCCTCTACTAGGAAAGTCTATAGGAGTAAATGGAGACGTTTCGCTATTTGGGCAGAGCGTCAGAACCTAGACCCTTTCACAGCTCCATTGCCCGCCGTTTTGGATTTCCTTTCAGGGCTTTTTCATCAGGGGGCTAGCTGTTCCACAGTCAAAGTTCAACTAGCAGCTATCTCTCATTACCACGTGGGACATGAACTGGGTCCATTGATCACCACAAAGTTATGTAAGACCTTTCTAAAGGGCACCTTCCTACTCAGACCTCCAATAAAGGAAGTAGTGCCTCCCTGAGATTTGACTTTAGTACTTCAGGCCTTGACAGCTCCCCCCTTTGAACCTGCAGCTTCAGCTGATCTCAGACATTTGTCATGGAAAATAGCCTTTCTCGTCGCTATTACTTCAGCTAGGAGGGTTTCTGAACTTCAAGCCCTATGTGTAAAACCTCCTTACTTGACCTTCCACAAGGATAGGGTTTACCTCAGGACCAATCCCTCATTCCTTCCTAAGATTGCTTCCGAGGCAAATATTAACCAATCCATTAATCTGCCAGTCTTCTTTCCTGAATACCAGAACAAAGGAGAATACAAACTACATTCTTTAGATGTGCATAGACAGCTGCATTTTTACATTCATAGGACGGCTGGTCATAGACAATCCGACCAGTTGTTCGTCTCCTTTGCCAAATTTAACTTCGGTAAATCTGTGTCGAAGGTCACCTTGTCGAGGTGGATTTCACAATGCATCCTTTTGGCTTATGAAAGTTCTGGCAGGCCCGCACCTCAGGGAGTCCGTGCCCACTCTACTCGGTCCATGTCTACTTCTGCTGCCTTTCGGTATAGAGTACCCCTGGATGATATTTGCTCAGCAGCCACTTGGGCTTCACCTCATACCTTCATCAACCATTATAAATTGGATATTATCTCTAGAGGGAGAGCATCCTTTGGCTCTGCAGTGCTCCGGAACATCCTTCCATGAAGGCCGCCCAAGGTACAGGTAGCTGGGGACTCTGTCCCAAAGGTTGCTGACAAATGAAGTTAACTACTTCAGATTAAGAAGTTATGTACTCACCATAACGTTCCATCTGAGTAGGTAGACTTCATTTGTCTGCAACCGTCCCACCCTCCTTCCCCCTGACCTTCGGATGTTATTTGGCCAGAAGTTTTTACTCTGCCCTTTAAGGAAGGTAGTTAGTTTCCTTTTTCAGCCTTATTGGTTATGGGCAAACTTGATCTGAGGTCAGTCAGGGTTGGCAGGGGATTATGGATGAAGGGGAGGAGCTAGGAGGTCGGATCTAAGCTATGAAAGATTGCCGGCTCGGATCCGAGGTCGGATCCGATTCCCAAAGGTTGCAGACAAATGAAGTCTACCTACTCAGATGGAACGTTATGGTGAGTACATAACTTCTTATTTCTGTGTGTCAGATTAGAGGCTAAACACTGCAGTGAGAACCATGAGACAGTGGTGTACCATCTCACTGTTATGAAGGTTTATGAATGAATCACACAGGATATTTGGTGATCAGCTGGATGTGAGGAGGGCAGTAAGAAATTGATGTACACAAGACATAACTAAACAGGAAGGGGTTTGTTCAACAGTTGTCAGCAGCAGCGCATGTACAGTGTATCCCTATGTATCTTGAATGTTTGTTGTCACAATTATAATGTGAATAAAGAACAGGCTACATTTAAGTGGATGCTGTGGTAGGAGTTGAGAGTAAAACTGTCTGTGGCCATCAAAGTTTTCTGTCACTAAAATAATGACTGAGGAGTCATCAGTGAGGGTCAAATGCATTTGACAGTAGAACATCTCTCCAGTCCTGCGTTAACACAGTGTTTCCCTACAAACGTGATATGGCATTATCATGATGTACACATGGCTGTAGTAGCTGAAAAGGTAGTTCTTTATATTGTCTGTGACTGGAGGGTGCACAACATATGATTGACACAGTTTCAGTTTACTTGCTAGTTATTCATGAAGGGGCATTCAACAGCATAGAATGCATGGTGCTAAACTGCTCACTGATTGTCATGTATTCATTGACTAAGACCACATTGAACCACAATTCAGTCTATCCACTGAATGTTAATTGCTTTTTTCATTGCATGTCGCAGAATGTTGATGGCTCCTTACATTGCATATTTTGATTTGTATCGTTTTAATCATGTGCTTAACGGAGAACTGTGTTGAACATGATTAGAAGCCTGGTTTGACTGTAGGTGACAGTGCAGGCACATGTGATACCCAGAACATGCATGCAGAGACTGCATTGCTGGTAATCCTTTAGCCCTGTAATTCCATAATTGTGTCACTTTTATGGCTGTGGTCTTTGAATCCTTGGCTTATTTATTGTGTGGGAATAGTATGATTTTGTCTGCTGTGCTGTTGGGAGAGATTTCATTTCATGAGATAATTGATTAGAGATGCTGATGATGTCTTTGTTAGCAAGAAGGTACATTCCTTTCATCATCCCACTTTCCACAGCTGTGGCATGACTTATTGCAGTGAGTGCCTACATATAGTTATGAAACAACTCACAGAATTCAGAATTTGAATCAATCTGCCTGGGAACGGTCCTTTTCTACAGTCTGGGTACTTCTTTTCTGTCTTTGAGCTGGGTGGCTGATAGCCTGCCCTGCTGTCTCTGTGGAACTATCTATGGTGCCTCCTTCCTCTGCTTTGCTGGTCATCCAACGTGATGTACTCTGTGTTTATTCTGTTGCCTACTGTTGGCCTGCTGCTAGTCATCATTAATTGTAGTTTACATGTGTCTGCCTTCCTTGTCATGTAGTTAGCATTTGTACAAGTGCTGCTGTGTACTTGGTCTTCATTTTGCATTGAGAATAACACACACTGCACTCCAAGTCTGAGCATCTGCCCCCTACAGATTGTCTCATATATCACTGTGTTATATTTAAAGTGAGTCTTGGTTGGGCTAGGGGAGCTTAGCTTTTACACCAACAAATGAGTTATCTGTAAAGAGATTCATTGCTTTTCCTTCAGTTGTGTTGGTGCATTTATTCTGTATGAATCCTTTCATGTAATCCTACTAAGCCACCTTTTTTCATAAGTAGTTTCATTTCTTGATTGGTTTTCAGTCCCCTAAACATGTGCACGCCTGGTTTCAATTAACTTCAGTGTCATTAGTACTGTAATGTAAAACATGAGGACATACAGAACTGCATAAAGTGAAGGCTTCTGTCCACCTGAAGCAGTATTTATTTTACTTCCCTAGAGAACAGCTGGTGACCAAATGTTGAACTTCCTTTTGAATGTTGTCGTCATTTTCATTTGCTGATTACTAATGCTAAGTTGAGATGTCAGCTATTGTCATGTTGTCTGTGTATGACAATAGTAATTATGTTGCAGTTGAAATGATGAGGATAAATGATTTTTTAATGTATAAATTACTGCCAAGCTCATGAAATAATTTGTGTTTACAAGCTAGTACAGATGGAGAATAAAAAAAATTAAGTCTCTGTAATCCCTTGAAGAACATGACATCATCTGAGAATAAAGATTACAGCCATCATTCCTAGTCTGTCATAAGCAGTTAGTTGCATGTTTCGTGGACTAGTTCTTAGTAAAGCAGGCAAGGTAAGCTTTGCATACCTGACATTTCACATTTTGAACATAAAACTCAAGTACATTAAAAGAACAAACGTAGAAATGCATTGTTTTCCCTCTGCTGTGTAGTAGAGTAAGAGACTGCTGTACAGTTTTGTTTTGTTTCAGAAATAGTAGTTACAGTATTTTACTTTTTGAAGACTCTGTGTGAGTAAACACAGGTCTGATCTCTAGAAGAGCTGTACCTGTCAGGCAGCTGATAATCATTGCTTAGTGACTGGAGGAGAGCAAATGCTGGTAGCCAGTGGTTCTCTTTAAGAGTTATATGGCAAGTAAAAGGAAAGTGCCAAAACTGAGATGGCATTCAGCACTCCACTGTGTCTTAGTGGCAGTCTTCAGTTTCAGTGCTGTAGTGGCACATGAACAGATGTGTACAAGCTGCTGGGAATGGGAGTTTGACTAAATTGCTTTTACATTAAAGTTGCAGCTATAATATCAGAGACGCTCTCGCCTTGATGGGTTAGTGATTGAGTTCATCTCCTCTGTCATTCAGAATTTTTTCACTTCCATGTCAGACGTTGCTGAACTTGGGGGCACGCTTGCCACTTGGCAGCACAAACAAGACTTCACCTGCTGGTTACACAAGCGCATTTAGCCTACAAACCTGTCGATTTTCCAATTTTTTTTTTCTGTTGCTTTTTTCAGCTTCATTCTCAATCCTGAGGCACTGCTTTTAAAAATTCTCACAAGCTGTACCTAGAAGCAACCATATAGTGTCAGAGGCTGTCATATTTCTAGACAAGACCCATACTTGCACTGCCTTAACTGGCACCAGTTCAACTCTGCCACCCACAAATCTTAGAGAAGTCGTCCCTGGTCTCCAAGTTGAGAGTTCCTCACAACTGAATTGGCAGAAGGATCCCAGTCAAAGTTATGGGTCTTGGTTCTGACAGAAGTTTGAGTGTAGGCCTTGGATTAGCTTTCTGTCAGCTAGTCTTTGGCAAGTCAGACACCAGTACCAGTCTTCCTCTTCAGTGGGCGACGAGGGCCTCTGAAGATGTGCAGCCCCAGCTGCTGTCTTGGGAGTACATGCGTAGTGTATGAACTACACAGCTCGGGAGGGGAATTAATTGGAGCTCGAAGCTTATTGAGTCAGTCTCTGGGAGTGATCTGTGCAGTCATTATCCTCCTGCTGGGAGTACTTGATGGTAAGGACTCCCATCTTAGACTTTGTCTAGCCCAGACAGAGTGAGTCTTTTTACTCGGGTTGAAAGGAGTTCACCAGGACATCCTATACAGGCCTGAGTTCACAAGGATATCCTATGCAGGCCTCACAGTGCAGGATGCAGACATCAAGAAATGTTTGGTAGGAACCTGACTTGCAGGTGTGGGGCCATAACCCTAGAACATATGACATGATCCTAGTGCCAGGCCTTTGTAGAAGTCTCTTGCCTTTGTGCGTTTCCTTTAGCAGATGTGCTCCTGGATACCAGAATAATACTGGCTAGCATTCAGTGACTGCTGTTCCCATACTCAGACCTGTGTGAACCCAAGTTGCAGGTGTGGTGCCACATACCTCCCAACTATTCAGAATTTTTCAGAATGTCCAGATTTTTGCATCATTTTTAGTATTCCTCATAAAATTTGTGATGTTTCCCATCTATTCATTGAGGGTTATAGTCATGAAATAATGACAGGTATTTGTGTTTTTAGCCTTCATATCTTTCAGAAAAAGCACAGTAATGGAAAAATGTTATAGTAACTTTCTAATTTTAAGAGCAATGTTTAAAATCTGTCCCTTATTTCAGGCCTTTTAATTATTTTGGCTTTGTCCAGAATGCTTACACTAAGAGGGTGAGAGATATGGGCCTCTTGATATAATACTATTGCTGAGCCCATTGTCAGCCTTTTCTACCTATGTACTTCTTTTAGCAGGTGTGTTCCTGGACACTAGATTAGTATTGCCTAACATTCAGCGAGTCAGAGCTCTCTTCACATACTCATTCCTTTGTGAAACTGTGCATGGCATTACTTCTGGGGCTGTTGAAATGCTGGGGATTTCCCTCCTACTTAGGCTCCTATGAAAACTCTTAAGATCCTTGAGAGAAAAGGGCAGCATCCCCCCCCCCCCCACAATAATACCCCCTTTGAACAAACCTTGAGGCTCATGAAGTCCTTTTTGGACTGACATATAGACCCTTACTCTTCCCACTGGAAGCACCTAATGCATACCTATGGAAGAAGGAAGAACCCCAAATCTTCCCTCCCTTCTCTTGGAGCTAGCTTTTAAAGATTTCATTGTTGCAGCCTAGAAGCACTCAGATTCTACTTTTGTCTCAAGAAAGAAGATGCCATTTACAATCCTCCTGATGATGGGAACAAGTCTGCCACCATGCATTTTCAAGCTGCTACTCTATGATCTCTCTTGTCCAGCATAAGTCAGAGATACCGTAACTCTTTGTCATTTTGCCAGCAGACAATGTCAAAAGTTGTAAACAAATTTAGCAAGAGCATATGCTCTTCTACCATGTTGGGGCTTAGGAGACCCTCAACTATTCAGTTCACTTCTGCAGATTCCATTACTTCCTAATGGAACAAATCTTGGATCATCTGACTGATCTCTCTGGGACCAGGCCAAGGGAAGAGAGAGTTGAAGAATGAATTAACTGGTTCAAAAGCGGGCAGTTCTGTGTTTAGTGCAATTTTGATTGTGTTAGTACAGGAACAGCATTCAGGATGCCAATTTTAAAGGGGAGTTTCTTTGTGAAAAGGCATCTCAAATGATCTCTTAAGGAGGAAACCGGCACTTAGTGCTGTACAGGACTTCATAATTTGAGTTTTCAGAGCCACTGTTTTCTGAATCTTGCCATCCCTTCTTGCAGAGCAGGGAATGCACTTTAACATCTAATGAGCTTGCCCCTACAGGTGCCACTGAAGTTACTCAAGGAGACAACTCCACTAGACCAACCATAGATCTTTGACCAGTAGAGTTAAGGGTGCGGTCATGGTCAACCATGTCTTAGAATTCTTAGGTTCCCCTCCAAGGAAAAAATTCTGCTACAAGACCTAATCCTCTTAGTAGAGCTGCTAGGGCAGGCCTAATATCTACTGTTGGAAGGGATTATAGAATCTGTGTGTTACTCAGAATTAAGCCATCTGTTTGTAGTTCTAGGTCCCATCCTGGACTACAACAGTTTGAACCATAGCATCTGGTGCATTTAGTCAGAGATGGTGTGACGATTGGGGAGAGATGGGCGAAGGCTGCCAGCCTAGTCAAATAGAATTGGTATATAATTCTGGCATTTGTAAATAAGTGTAAAATACAGGCATGTTTTCTTGAGTGTAAAAGATTACTGTGAAATGTGGAACTGCAAAATATGTGACAACATTGCACCCCACTGGCCCAGTGAAGCATGTTGTGATCCTTTCATATTAGAATTCGGCTCCATTGCGGCTGGATGAAGGTTTCATGCCCATTGTTTTAAGGCTAAAGTTTATGACTAGAATGTAGATGTGGAAGGTGCTTTATTGCTCTAGTTTCTGTTAGAATATACATGCGAAACGTCTTCTATTGTTGTAAGTTTCTGTGCAGGTGTTAGATTGCTAAATAATGCAGTTTATTTGCCTGGGAAAACCGAAGTGTCAAAAATTATGCAATTTGGGGAGGACCCAGCAAACATGTTTGTTAGTAATGTTTAAATACTATTTCTAACAGGAGACCTGGGGAACATTTTGATTTTGATATCCAACTTATCAGCAGTCTGCCTTGTGCTCACATGTAAGTTTTAGTACTGTGATTTCTTGTAGGAATAGTTAAAGCTAGTAAAGATTAAGTATATTTCTTTGAAATCAGACCTGTCCTACTGTATTATTTTAATTTTCTGTGTGATCTCTGAACTCTTGGATATCTCTGTGGTGTAGTAGTTTTGTCTTGTGTTTTAATTATGTATTATTAAATATTTTAAAACCTTCTACCTGTGGCTGATTTGAGTAGAGATAAGCTCTAGAGTAGATTGCATATTTATAGAGTGTATTGTAATAAGCCACTCTGATAAGCGTTAGACTGTATAGTCACATTACCATTGGATAATAATATTGCACAGTAA
This sequence comes from Protopterus annectens, assembly GCF_019279795.1. NCBI lineage: Eukaryota > Metazoa > Chordata > Ceratodontiformes > Protopteridae > Protopterus > Protopterus annectens. The sequence goes on from NC_056728.1 coordinate 1,006,487,426, forward strand.
TAATTGGACACCCTTTTAAGGACCTTTTAGTAGCTGATATTATTAACTGGGTGGTGGCAGTAATTACTACCATATAGTCTGGGTAAAAGGGCACAGCTGGAGAATCTGTGTCAGCCTTTCCCAGGAGTGTCTGTGAAGTTGTATAAATACTTATCTCAGTGTTTGTGTGTTGTGACAGCTACTTGGCAGGGACACAAAGCACTGGTTGGACAGAGAGAGGTACTGGAGGTTCTAGCTTGCCCAGTTAGGCTGAGACCTGGACCCTGTATTTGTGCCAGTGGGGAGTCTTATTGGGGACCTGATGAGCAAGGGAGCAGCCTGCCCCAGACTGACTGTGATCTCTGTGTGCACGTAAGGGAAATTGTACTTTACTATGTGTATTAGTTATCCTTTTCTCTTCTGTGAGATGACCTCCCTGGTGTTAATGGTGAGGATTGAGGCTCCTTGATTGCTGGGCCAGGGCATGGTCGTCACAAGTGCTTGGCAGTGGTGGGATCTACTTCACATACTAATTGGCTTGTAGTGGTGTGGGGTAGAGCGAATTCCTGTAGCTTATGTACAGTGATCTCTAAAGGTGTTTTGTACTCTAAAACAGCCACGCAATGTATACTGAGAGTTCAGATCACAATTGTTTTATTTCTTTGTTAGCTTAGTGTTAGTCCAGGTGAGCAGGCAGCATGTCAGCAGAAGAGTATGGAAAGCTGACAAGGAGCCAGCTGGCAGAGATGTGCCAGGTTAGGGGACTGGTGCATGGAAACTTGACTAAAGCAGACCTGATTGCAGCCTTGGTTACAGCTGCATCAGAAAACAGCAGCCTGGAGGACAATCAGACTGACAGTGGAGATACAATATTCTGGGAGAATGGACAGCTCTACCTTTCTGCAGTGAACTTAAAAATCCAGCTGGAGCTAAAGAGACTTGAGTTGGAGGCCAGGCTTATGGAACTAGAAACAGCCGAGGAAGTGAGGAGTCTACAAGCTGAGGAAAATGAATGGCAGAGGAGGCATGAGAGGGAAATGCTGATTCTTCGCCAGAGTCATGGAGGTAATGGGGAAGGAAGTAACTGGACCCCAGAAGCACAAAAGGTCAGTAAATTTCTTCCACAGTTTAAAGAGGGGGATAATTTTGATAGCTTCATTCATATGTTTGAGTGGGTGTGTAAACAGTATGAAGTTGACCAAGGGCTCTGGGTACGGTTCCTGACCCCCTTTCTCCATGGTAAAGATGTAACTTCTTTAGCAAAAATGCACGATACTGACTGTTTTGATTATACTGCTGTAAAAAGACATTTATGAGAATGTTTTAAGCTAACACCTGAAATGTATAGGAAAAAGCTTTGTGAGCATAGACGCAAGGCAGATGAAAATGTATGTGAATATGTTGCTGAACTGAGCACTTATTGTCATATCTGGGTGAGTGGATGTCAGGTCACCACTTTTGAAGGGCTGGCAGACCTTTTGATAAGGGAACAAGCCCTTAGCACTTTGCCTGAGGACATGAGAATCTGGTTAGCTGATACAGTGTGCTACTTCAGAGGAGTTGTGGAAGAAGGGAGACCTATACCTAGCAAGCAGGGCAGCCCTGCCCAGGAAAGAGACCCCCAGTACTGCTCATGGGACTAAAGGAACCCATGGTGGGCAGCACAGACTGCCCCAACAGAATCCGCCAGTAGCAGGGGAAGCCACTAGTCTAGGAGCTAGGGTTAAATGTTTTGAATGCACCCAGTGGGGCCATGTGGCATACAGATGTCCACGGAGGCAAGGTGGGGAACCAAAGGTGAGGGAACCAGTAAGTGGGAAAGATAAAATGCCAACAGTGGGTTGTCTTGAGACAACAGGGGTATGGAACTGCCATCCTGCAGATGTCCTGACAGGGAAGGATTTGGATAGTGCAGTATCCTGCGCTTGTGCAGTTACACACAGTCAGGCTTGGAGACAAGCATGCAAGTTTGGTAGCCTGGGGGAGACCCAGACAGACTGCACGCTTGCAGCCAGGACTGCTGAGGTGGTTACTTCAGGGAGGGAACTGCTCTGTAGCAGTGAGAATGAAGGTGAGCCACAGCTGCTTGTGGGTACTGATGGTCCCTTGGACAGAGTGAATTCCAAAGTAGAGGTGAGTAGTAGTACCCTGGCTGACAGTGAGGCACCGCTGTTAGAGGATGCCGGACTTCCTGTGGAAGGGGAGCTGGGAAGGGTTACAAGGAGAGATTGGAGACGGGCTCAGCTCTACATTGAAAGGCCTGAGGAAAGTAGCTAGCGAGGCACCTGATTCTCAAGGGAAGGGGGGATCTGTATACAGGAACAAAGGGTTACTGTACAGAGAGTAGACCCCTGAGGGAGGGCTAGAAGGTGAGAGAGTACAGCAGTTGGTAGTGCCGAGAGCTTACCGTCTGGCGGTTCTAGCCATAGCCCATGATATTCCCTTTGCAGGTCATATGGGCATAAAACGTCGTATTATGCAAAACTTCTATTGGCCTGGAATTTCCAGAGATGTAACAGGGTACTGCAGGACCTGTGAGTAGTGCCAAAAGGTAGGCAAGGCAGGAGACAAGGTGAGAGCTCCTTTGATGCCTTTGCCTGTGATTGAGGAGCCATTTCAGAGGGTAGGTATGGATATTGTGGGTCCTCTGATTACCCCAAGTTCCACAGGGAAAAAGTATATCCTAGTGATTGTAGATTATGCTACACAATACCCTGAGGCAGTGGCTTTGTCCTCCATTGAGGCTGAGAAGGTGGCAAATGCTTTGCTAGAGATTTTCAGCAGGGTAGGTTTCCCAAAAGAAATACCGTCTGACAGAGGTGCCAATTTTATGTCAGACTTGCTGGCTTGTCTGTGGAAGTCCTGTAGGGTGAAGCATATGAAGACCACCCCCTTCCATCCCCAGACTAATGGTCTTGTTGAGAGGTTAAACTCTACAATCAAGTCCATGTTACAGCATTTGCAGATCAGTTTAAGAGGGAGTGAGACAAATATTTGCCCCATCTGTTTGCTTACAGAGAGGTTCCCCAGGAATCCACAGGTTTTTCAGCCTTTGAGTTGCTTTATGGGCATAGGGTGAGGGGACCTCTAGATTTCGAGATGAGTGGGAAGGTGAGTGTGAGTCTCACAAGGAGTCTGTTGTGGCATACGTCTTAACCCTCAGGACAAGGCTCAGGGAACTCATGGGTTTGGCCTAGGAGAACCTGACAGAAGCCCAACAACAGAAAAAGGTGTGGTATGACAGGAATGCTCAAGCTAGAGAGTATGCTGTAGGGCAGCAGGTGATAGTTCTCATTCCTGTCAGACACAAAAAGTTGCAGGCAGCTTGGGAGGGACCCCACAAGGTGGTAAGAAAGGTAAGTGATGTTAACTACATGGTGGGTAGTGCTAGGCAGATGGCAGGGGCACAAATTGTTCCATGTTAACATGATGAAACCTTACCATGATAGGGAGGCACTTGTGTGGAGCCTTCACAGTGGATTGCAGGAGGAGTCTGAGAGAGATCTTGTGACTGATCTCCTCAATGAGGTTCGGGCTGACACCTCGGTGGAAGGGGTAGCAATGTCCCAGCAGCTATCTCCTACTCAGGTTCGAGAAATTCGAGCAGTGTTGCAGGAGTGTGCGGGTATGTTCACCGGGAAACCAGAGAGCACCCACCTGGTGCAGCACCAGGTGGATACAGGACCCCAAAGGTCTATCAGGCAGTCCCCTTATAGGGTGTCTGAGAGAGTCAAACAGACTCTGAAGGAAGAGGTACAGGAGATGTTGGAACTAGGGGTGATTCAAGAGTCCCAACAGTCCCTGGGCCTCACCAGTGGTGTTGATGCCAAAGAAGGGTGGCAGCACCAAGTTCTGTGTGGATTACAGGAAATTAAATAATCGCACAGAGTCAGATGCTTACCCCATTCCTAGGACAGATTAGGCACTAGAGCAGCTGGGTGGGGCTAAGTATCTCACAACTATTCATCTTACCAAAGGTTACTGGCAGGTGCCTTTGACTCCCAGTGCTAGAGAGACGTCAGCCTTTGTGACTCTTTTTGGCTTGTTTGAGTTCACAAAGATGCCCTTTGGGATGAAGAATGCCCCAGCGACTTTCCAGAGGTTGGTAGATCATATCTTAGCAGGAGCAAGGGGGTTTGCCCTTGCTTACATGGATGATATTGCTATCTACAGCCATTTCTGGCAAGAGCACCTTCAGCATGTCAGAGAGGTGCTGTGCAGACTACAGAGGGCAGGGTTGATCATTAAGCCCGGCAAATGTCAGGTGGGTATGGCAGAGGTGTCCTATCTATGAGAGTGGGAAGTGGTTAGATAAGGCCAGAACCTGCCAAAGTGGAAGCTATTCAGGCATGGCCTGCACCTGTTACCAAAAATCAGGTGAGGGCATTCTTGGGGACAGCAGGGTACTACAGAAAGTTAATTCCCAATTATAGTACCATAGCTGCTCCCCTCACAGACCTGACAAAGAAGAACAGGCCAGATAAGGTAGTGTGGACCCCAGCATGTGAGCAGGCATTTCAGAAGCTTAAGGAAGCTTTGGGAAGATCCCCTGTGTTAGCCAGAAAATACTTTGTTGTGCAGGTGGATGCTTCAAACTATAGGGTGGGGTGCTCTACTTAGCCAGATTTCTTCAGAGGAAGAAGAGCACCCAGTGGTTTATCTCAGTCGTAGGCTCCAACCCAGGGAGGAATGCTATGCAGTGGTAGAGAAGGAATGTCTAGCCATAGTGTTGGCACTCCAAAAACTTCAGCCTTATCTGTATGGAAGAAAATTCACTGTGATGACAGATCACAACCCTCTAACATGGTTAAACAGAGTCAGTCAGCAAAATGCCAAGTTGCTAAGATGGAGTCTGGGGTTGCAAGCATATGATATGTCAGTGCAGCACCGCAGTGTGAGTAGCAATGTCAATGCAGATGGTCCCTCAAGACAGGGAATGGGTTGAGGTACACCCAGATAGACCTGACACTCTCAAGCGACGTTTCTTAAGGGGCACTTGAAAAATTAGCTTGAGTTCCCCGGGTGGAAGAGATGTGACGATTGGGGAGAGATGGGTGAAGGCTGCCAGCCTAGTCAACTAGAATTTGATATATAATTCTGGCATTTGTAAATAAATGTAAAATACAGGCTTATTTTCTTGAGTGTAAAATATTACTGTGAAATGTGGAACTGCAAAATATGTGACAAAATTGCACTCTACTGGTCCAGTGAAGCATGTTGTGATCCTTTCATATTAGAATTCGGCTCCAGTGCGGCTGGATGAAGGTTTCATGCCCATTGTTTTTAGGCTAAAGTTTATGGCTAGAATTTAGATGTGGAAGGTGCTTTATTGTTCTAATTTCTGTTAGAATGTACATGTGAAATGTCTTCTATTGTAAGTTTCTGTGCAGGTGTTAGATTGCTAAGTAATGCAGGTTGTTTGCCTGGGAAAACCGAAGTGTCAAAAATGATTTAATTTGGGGAGGGACCCAGCATACATGTTTGTTAGTAATGTTTAAATATTATTTCTCACAAGAGATTTGGAGAGCATTTTGATCTTGATATCCAGCTTATCAACACTCTGCCTTGTGCTCACATGTAAGTTTTAGTACTGTGATTTCTTGTAGGAATAGTTAAAGTTAGTAAAGATTAATTATTTTTCTTTGAAATCAGACCTCTCTTACTGTATTGTTTTAAGTTTTTGTGTGATCTCTGAACTCTTGGATATCTCTGTGGTGTAGTAGTTTTGTCTTGTGTTTTAATTATTTATTATTAAATATTTTTAAAACCTTCTACCTGTGGCTGATTTGTGTAGAGATAAGCTCTAGAGTACATTGCATATTTATAGAGTTTATTGTAATAGACCACAATGATAAGCCTTAGACTGTATAGTCACATTACCATTGGATAATAATATTGCACAGTAGTAATTGGACACCCTTTTAAGGGCCTTTTAGTAGATGATATTATTAACTGCGTGGTGGCAGTAATTACGACCATATAGGCTGGGTAAAGGGGCACAGCTGGAGAATCTGTGTCAGCCTTTCCCAGGAGTGTCTGTGAAGTTGTATAATACTTATCTGAAAGTGTGTCTGTGTTGTGTCAGCTACTTGGCAGGGACACAAAGCACTGGTTGGACAGAAGGGTACTGGAGGTTCTAGCTTGCCCAGTTAGGCTGAGACCTGGACCCTATAGCTGTGCCAGTGGGGAGGCTTATTGGGGACCTGGTGAGCAAGGGAGCAGCCAGCCCCAGACTGACTGTGATCTCTGTGTGCACGTAAGGGAAATTGTACTTTACTGTGTGTATTAGTTATCCTTTTCTCTTCTATGAGATGACCTCCCTGGTGTTAGTGGTGAGGATTGAGGCTCCTTGATTGCTGGGCAAGGGCATGGTTGTCACAGGCTGACATGTGTGCTTGTCTAGGATGGCATGGCCGAGGTTGTTCTTTTTCAAAGGTGACCACAGAAACAGCATTCAGGATGCCAAATTTAAAGGGGAGTTTCTTTGTGAGCGGGCATCTCAAATTATCTCTTAAGGAGGAAACAGGCACTTAGTGCTGTACAGGACTTCATAATTTGAGTTTTTCGAGCCCCTGTTTTCTGAGTCTTGCCATCCCTACTTGCAGAGCAGGGAATCCACTTTAACATCTAATGAGCTTGCCCCAACAGGTGCCACTGAAGTTATTCAAGGAGACAACTCCACTGGAACCAACCATAGAAGTCCAACCATAGATCTTTGACTAGTAGAGTTGAGGGTGCGGTCATGGTCAGCCATGTCTTAGAATTCTTAGGTTCTCCTTCAAGGAACAAATTCTGCTACAAGACCTAATCCTGTTAGTAGAGCTCCTAGGGCAGGCCTAATATCTACTGCTGGAATGGATTATAGAAGCTGTTTGTTACTCAGAATGAGGCCATCTGTTTATAGTTCCAGGTCCCATCCTGGACTACAACAGTTTGAACCATCACATCTGGTGAATTTAGTTGGAGATGATAATGCTGCAGGTTAGTCATTTCCCTGCTGCTGCAAGGAAACTGACTTATCTAGCTGGAATCCCTTTGGCACATTAAGTATTTGAGCTATAGAAAAAGGTTCCTTTTATTTCTGCAGATGGAAAAAGTCGCCCATTTGGGTTTCTGCCCTGAGGTCGTTAAATTACTTTGCACATTTTACCAGATTACAAAGAGATTTGACAAAGGAGTTGAGTGTTTGCCTTGGTTTGGCCACAGTATCAGGAGCCTTGCAGGAGAGGATTTCCAAGTCGACTTTCTCCTTGTAGCCCCATCTGGGGACTTCCTTGAAGCTTCTCTGGGTAGTATGGTCTGTTGTTGCTGTCCTTGGCTGTGATCATAAGTTGAATTAAGTTGTCTGTTGTTCCATCTTGAGACTTGCCTTTATAAGAGCTGACTGGGCACACTGTTGTGCCAGCCATTCCTGCCAATGAAGGTGGCCCACAAAACCATGATCTTGGCTTTTTGGCTGAAGATGTAATGGAGGATTCCGAATTGGACCTTACAATGGCTTCTGCATTTGCTGACTGCCATAATATTCAAGGATTTGTTTGCATATCTGAAGAGTTAGATGTTGTAGTTGACGGTATAGTGTCGGAGGTTACAGAGCAGTCGTGGACTCATGGGACTTCTCTTGCCATCAGACTCGCATGAATGGATCCTGGAGGGAAGTACTGAGGGCACATCATACTTTAGAGAATGCCATTGGTAAGTCATATTACAAGTTGACAGACGAGTTGGTATAAATGACACTGTAAACTGAAAAGCCTTGAAACATTGTATCTGATGTTGTAAATCTTTATTCATTCTTTACTGTTAGGACTTCGGTTCCGCCCTCGGAACCGACACGGCCGTTTCCAAGCTCGCGACAGCCAAAAACTCTCGGCTAAGACCTACCCATAATTCCCCTCTCATAGTTACTCCAGATGTTCTTCATGTTTCACTGTTGCAACATGTTGCAGTCATTACATTTGGGTAATCTACTGGCAGGTTACCCTCAGTCGGCCTGAATAACAAAGTCTTGGGTCCTGCGTCCGTTGCTATTTCCTCTTCCATGACATCAGATTGTCAGGGGTATAAAACATGCAGCCGATGCTATTTTATTCAGTATTTCTTGTTGCGAGGTGCCCGAAGCAGAAGCAGTTCGCAAGTGCTGGTCGGCCGACTCCGTATTCGAGTTTCAGAACCGAAGTCTTCAAACTAAAGCTAGCACCCCATTGGGGAAACTTTTTCTTGCTCCTTACCGATGTCAGTAAAAGTTAATAATTGCATTACTTGTGGGAAGCAAATACCTCATGAGGATTTTCATTTGTATTGTATACCTTGCCTAGGCCCTGATCACAACGTGCCTTGCTGTCGGTTTTGTGCTAGATTTAACCAACGCACTATTAACCGTCTGTATATTTTTGTTTCAAGATTTAACTGTCATGAAATGTCGTCCGTTAGCAATCCGACTACCGGAGTTCACAAAAAACGCAAGGAAAAAGACAGAGAAAGACCGTTGAGGTCCAAAACTGATGACGAAGCTTCTCCTAAGCCAGTCGCCGGTTCACCGGTACTCAGTGAGGCACTTTCGCAGCCCCTGATACCTGCTACTTTTGAGTCACAGGCCTCTACCGAGACCCATTCAGAGTCCGGTATGCTGCGAGATTCTCAGAGTATTGAACCCGTGGATGTCTCTCCCTTGGATGGATCCGGAGCCGCTGAGCAGGCACCGGCTTCTGAGGGTGTTTTCAGGACTCAAACATTTTTATATTAAACCGACGCCAGCAACAAAAAAAAGGTCAAAAACAACTTCTATGTCTAAAAAACCGACGCATGAGCCACGTGCTCAGGCCCCTATGCCTAAAAAACAGATGATCAAAATGGCTGAGGATTTAATTACCTTGATCAGGCCCCCCCCCCTGCTAAGAGGCCTAGACAAGGCACTGATTATGAATCTTCAGATCAGGTTTCCATTTCTTCTGATTCCTCTTTTGATCAGGAATTTTCTATTCCACCCTATGAGGATTCTGATGCAGAGGAATCCATCCCATCTGCTTCTCCTCCTGAGGATTACTCTTTTGGAGAGACTTTGCATACTTTAAGGTAACATTTTCACTGGTTGAGTCAGGACTTCTCTGAATCAAAAAAGAGGCTTAGGGATTTCCTTCTTCTTCCTCAGCATAGGCCTTTGGCAATACCTCCTGTATTAGACATTGTTGATGATGTGTTCTCGGAATCAAGCATGGCTCCTGATTCCCTGCCTCCGGCTCCTAGTAAGCCAGACAGATGTTACAGGGTTCCTGACTCCCACAAATTTATTTTCAAAAATCCTACTGCTGATCCTGAGACTATTTCTCAGGATCCCAAGGGTGTTCAGGCTTCTACAGCCAAAAATCCTACCCCTTCTGATAGAGATTCCAGGGCACTGGATAGATGGGGTAATAAGGTTTATATGTCTGCAACCTTGGCAATCAGGGCTTTAAACTGCCAGTTTCATATGCTTAAATATCAACAGCATGTTATGGGCTTACTGAAACAGAAAATGATGTTGATTTCTGATTGTGTGGAAAATAAAGAGTTACAGGATTTATTGCATTCAGCAGAACAGGTTGGAAAGCATACTTTGCAATGTGGTTTTGATTCCTTGGACACCTCTTGAAGGGCCGCCGTTACTGGATCTGTGATTAGAAGGCATGCCTGGCTCAAGGAGCAAAATCTGCCTGATCATGTTAAAGCTAAATTGTTGGATGCCCCTTTGCAGCATGATACTCTGTTTGGTAATAAAGGAAAAGAGGTTTTAAAGAAAATGGAAGACAAAGCTAAATCTATGCAAACTGTAAAAGATTTCTTGCAAATGCAGACACCCAGGTTCAGTAGGCACTGGCCTACTAAAAATTGGTCTTTTTCTGTGTCCAACAGAGCCACTTGGGGCAAACCCAGGTGCTCAAAAGGCTCCAGATATCAATCACAGGGTTCTTACAGGTCAAAGCAATGGGGTGCCGCCTCCTCCAAATTTGGAGGAAGAAAGCACAATCCTACAGTAAGCAGTCTCAATGACTTTCCTCTACCATCTCCAAGCACTCCTCTTTTGGCAGCCCCCTTGGGGGGAAAACTAGCACTTCATGCTCAAAATTGGCAATTAATTACCCAGGACAATTGGGTATTAAACGTAGTATCCTAGGGGTACAAATTTAATTTCCATACTTTGCCAATTCCAAAGGGATGGCCAGATCTGCCACAAAACCAGTGGGCAGAGGCCCAGAAACAAGCCATGTCCCTCATGGATATGGGGGCTATCCAACTGGTACCAGAAAAGGAAAAAGGACAAGGTTTTTACTCAAGACTTTTCCTGGTACCCAGAAAATACAATTCTTGGCATCCAATACTAGAATTATCGATTCTGAACACGTTCCTGGACATTCCAAAATTCAAAATGCTGACTTTACAACAGCTACTGCCTATGCTAGGCAAGAATGCTTGGTTAGTAACTCTGGACTTAGAGGCATTCTTGCATATCCCAATAAGGGAATCATGCAGAAGATACCTCCGCTGTAAAGCAGGTTTTTTGCATTATCAATTCTCTGCACTGCCCTTTGTCTTATCTACTGCGCCCAGGGTCTTTACAAAATGCTTGGCACCAGTAATTGCAATCTGACGACAAAGAAACATTCAAATTTATCCTTATCTGGATGATTGTCTCATTCAAACAGAGGATAAGGACACTCTTCTTCAACATCTGGCGTTTGTAAAAAGGCTTCTAGCATGCCTAGGGTACACCATAAATGAAAAGAAATCACAACTGGTACCCTCTCAAATAATTACATTCCTGGGTGCAAGCTTGAATACAACTGCCCAGATGGCTTACCTCACGCCAGACAAAGGCAACTGACAACATACTTCAAACAAATGGCAACAAAAACCCAGTTATCTGCAAGACAAATTCTGCAGGCTTTGGGGTTCATAGCATCCTGCATTCTGCTAATTCCATATGCGATACTGCATATGAGGAAACTTCAATGGTACCTAAAAAGTTTATGGAGTCAATATTGTCACAGCCTGGAAACAATGATTCCTCTCATTCCCTGCCTACAAAAGGAGTTTCTTTGGTGGGCAGAGACATGTCACCAAAACAAGGGACTGTCATTCACTCTACCCCCTGCCACCGAAACCCTAACTACAGATGCATCACACCATGCTTGAGGGAGCCCACCTGGCAGGGAGATGCATTCAGGGCAAATATACCCAAATCAAATGCATCTGCATATCAACCAGAAAGAAATGCTAGCTGTACAGAATGCTCTGACAGCCTTCAAGGACTTACTTCATCCAGGACAACTACTGATAAAGACGGACAACACCACAGTTATGTGGTACATAAGCAGGGGAGTACACATTCCTACCCCCTTTGCAGACTAGCCATGGCTTTGTGGAACACAGCCTTAACTTACCAAATACATCTTTAAGCTCAATTCCTGCCAGGAAAGCAAAATACTCTGGCAGACGACCTAAGCAGAAATCTTATGGACCCGCACAAATGGAAACTGGATTCACAAATCTTCAGCATGTTAACACAGAAATGGGGGAGCCCAGACATAGATCTATTTGCCTCGCCCCAAAATTATCAGCTGGACAAATTCTGCACAAGAACCCATCACAAAAAAGCATGGAAAGTGGATGCTCTATCCTTCAGCTGGAAAAACCTATCAGTCTATGCCTTTCCCCCTCTGCCTCTACTCTCCAAGGTCTTACTAAAAGTCAGACAGGAAAAAACAAAAATGCTCCTAACTGCTCCGGACTAGCCTCGCCAGCACTGGTACACACTTCTAAGGAATATGTCACACCTTCCTCCATGGTACTTGCCTCAAATACCTCATCTACTGTCTCAGCAGAACTATCAAATTCTGCAAACTCAGCTCCAAACTCTGAATCTTGCAGCATGGCTAATCAATTAATTATTCAAACCACACCTCTCAGTAAATCTGTGATGGATGTCATTTTGGAAGCCAGAAGGCCTAGTACTAGAACATCTTATGCTGATAAATGGAAGAGATTTTGTGCTTGGAACCAGGCACAAGGAATAGACACAGCAAAGCCCAATATTCCTCAGATTTTACAATACTTAACTGAGATGCTTGACAAGGGCCTATCTTTTTCTTCAGTAAAAATCCATGCCTCTCCCATTTCGGCTCATTACAACACAGAGCCTCCCCTCTTTTCCCATCCACTGCTTAAACAGTATCTTAGAAGGGCCAAAAATCTAAGGCTTCCCAGGAGAGCACCAACTCCTGCATGGGACCTCAATTTTGTGCTGGAAAAACTCACCCTGCCTCCTTTTGAACCAGCAGCTACTGCGGATATAAAATTTCTATCCTGGAAAACAGCTTTTCTTTTGGCAGTTACTTCAGCAAGAAGGGTTTCAGAACTACAGGCTCTCATGGCAGTGGAGCCTTTAATTATATTTTACCCGGGCAGGGTAGCCCTCAGGACCAGTCCTTCTTTTATGCCTAAGATGGTATCCAGTGTGGCCGTTAACCAGACCATTCACCTGCCAACATTTTACCCAAATCCGCAGAACAAGGGGGAGTGGATTCTGCATTCATTGGATGTACACAGACAACTAAGATTCTACTTAAACAGGACCAAATCTCTAAGAAAGTCTGAGCAACTATTGGTAGCATTTGCTGCAGGATCAGAGGGGAAGGCTATATCAAGGCAGACTATTTCTAATTGGATAAGCCACTGCATTCTTTTCTGCTATTTGCACCATGGTAAACCTGTGCCCAAGGGGATCAGATCCCATTCCACCAGGGCTGCCTCTACTTCAGCAGCTTTTCTCAGAGGGGTCCCAATAAAAGACATTCTAGAAGCTGCTACTTGGAGCTCTGTTCATACCTTCACAAAGCATTATCATTTGCCTCTCTTCTCTAAATCCAAGGCAGGCTTTGCCACTGCAGTCCTGCAGGGGCTTATAGCCGCTCCTAATGCTGTTTAGCTCCATCCTCCCATCCATAGCTTTGGGATTCTACCCAAATGTAATGACTGCAACAGTGAAACACTAAGAACATAGTACAGTTGTGTACACTTGCCATAAATGTAGATGTTCAAGTGTATTCACTTTTGCAGTCCGGGTTACCCACCCTCTATCCCCCATTCCCCATTCTATACCTTTTCTTTCCTTCACTATACTCAAAAGCCTTTGTGGTGTATTTGCTTTTAGTTGAAGGTAAAGTTTATGTTTCTAAAAAGTGCATTTATATATTTACAGTTTAGTTATATATATATATATATATATATATATATATATATATATATATATATATTTTTTTTTGCTTCCCATTTGAGGGGCACCTGACATCTGGGGCAAGAAAAACTGAATAAAATGGCGTTGGCTGCATGTTTTATACCACTTGCGACCTGACGTCATGGAAGAGGGGATAGCAACCGACGCAGGACCCAAGACTTTGTTATTCAGACCGACTGAGGGCAACCTGCCAGCAGATTACCCAAATGTAATGACTGCAACAGTGAATACACTCTAACATCTACATTTATGGCAAGTGTACACAACTGTACTTTCTCATTTGCCACGTTCCTCATCAGACGTGCCTAGCCATCTCTCTCAAAGCTAAGTGGGAAATTGTGATTTTTGGTATAGTTTCTCTTCAAAATTTCTTGTTTTTTCATCAGTTTAGCCTTTTCTCACTATCGCCTATAACCTACTTCTATTTCCTACCCTTTACCTTTGGTAATTAAATTTGTACCATCGTTGGTGGTATCCCTCTCTCCTGCCTTTGGTAGGCCCTTCTTTACCACTTATTTTTAGATACCATCGTTGGTATTCTGTCCTTTTTTGTTGTTTCTCTTAGGGATACCCCTGTGTGCTTGTAGTATGTCAGACAAAGTTAAGTTGGGCTTTAAACAGTGTGACAAGTGTGAGCGTAAGATGCCCAACTCGGATGAAGACGCTTGTTGCGTGTAATGTTTGGGCGTGGACCTTATTAAAACTGATTGTGACATTTGTGCTAGTTTTAGCAATCGCACACGAGCAGAATGTAAGAATAAGCTTATTTTAAAAGGTTTAAAACATCTTTTTCGGAGGCTCTATCTGGGTCAGAGGTCTCACCCCCTCCAAAGACCAAAAAACATAAGGAAAAATGGAGTCACTCGGTTCCTACATATCCGTCAGTTACGGAACTGAGTCAGCTCCTTGATTCTCCCGCGCCCTCGGCGTAGACCTCTTCGGCACCAGGCCCTGTGTCTTCCCACTAGGTGCAGTCTATGATGTTGACTCCTATTTCAGTTCCAGCCTCAGCACCACCAGCTTCGGTGCCATCCTTGGTACCGACATTGGCTCCCATGACTGTACTTGCGTTGGCACCATCCCCGGCCATGGTGTCGATAGTGTCTTCGGCTCCACAAATTATGACTTTGGCTCCTAAAGTTGAATATTTGCCAAGAACCAGATACTCTCTAACTTGCGACCCTTTTTTTGGGGCATCGGTTTAACCCTTTTCTTGAAAGACCCGATTCTCCTTCAGCAGCCTCCTTTAGATCCACCAGGAGCTTTTCTGAACTAGACATATTGTGGGTTGTGGACCAGCTTCTGGCAGCTAGGGGATTGCCCACTCCAGCTAGACCTTCCGTCCCTATTGGTTCGGAATCCTTCACAGCATATTCTCCTGTTTATCCTCCTCCGGCCTTTACCCAGGCCCCGGAGATCTCGGTACCTATGTCCACCCCGGTGCATACTGTCTTAGTTCTGACTGCGGATTTTACCCTGTTGGCACCGACCACCCTTGCTGCATTGGCTCCAGTGGAGCTGGTGCTCACTCGGAGCATTGCTTGGACCGTCGGCACCTTGGTACCTAGCCTGCCACCTATTTTCTTTCGCTGGCGCCATCTATGTCCAGTCCAGAGGCTTCCAGTCCTCTCAGAGCTCCTCAGGGTGGGGTGTGACCCCGGTTCTGAGGTTGTCCTCCTTGGTTCTGGGCTCCCATCCCTCCTCGGGCAGGCCTGCTTTCCAGGTGATGGAGAGGGTCTTTGCCTCCACAGGCTTGCAGTCACCATCAATAACATCAGCATCAGAACTGCCACCCCCTCAGCATGCAACTGTCCAACCCCCTACGTCGGGATCGCGGGCACGGGAGCCGCATGACCTTCCTTTGAAGGGAATCCTTTCCCCGGAGTCCTCTTCAGAAGATCCCACTGGGAAGCCACCCCGGAAGAAACGGTGCAAGAGGAAGCACCTTGATTCTCCTGAGGAATCTCTCACCGAAGACACAGATTGTGTTGAGGGAGAAGGTCCCCACAGTCTCCCCCAGACGACGTCTGATTCAGAGACATTCTTGAAATCCTCAGTCAGTGGGGAGACTGGAAGTCCTCTAACCCTTCTTCTGAGGAATCTGTGTTCTTGCAGGCCTTCCGTGCCCAGCCATCTACTTCCTGGGTGACCCCACCTGCAGATGAGCTTGTTAAGCTTACCTTGTTTGCCTTACAAACACAAGTTACAGGGTTTGAATCTCACAGGGGGATAATTGGCTAGGCTTAAAATGGCTCACAAGGGCAGTTAGCCTAATACTAATCTATGATCGTGCAGCATGCCTGGAAGGCCCCGGACAATGTAGAACCTGTCCCCCGGAGGCCTGACAAAATTCTATCCACACCTGAAGACCAGCCCCACTGGTCCAAGCAGTTGACAGTTGATTCCATGGTCATGGCGGCGGCCACCAAGAGGGAACTGGCAGAAGATGGTTCCACTGTCTATCCTCCGAACACGGAGTCTCAGACCATGGACAGACTAGGGAAGTGGACCTATGTGTCAGCGATCTTTGCCATTCAGTCGCTGAACTGTCTGGCAGACTTCACTCACCTCCAAAGAGACCTAATATCTGAAGTGTCCTCCTCTTTGGTGGAGGTACTGCCTGATGAGGTTCGTGACACTGTCGCCTCGCAGCTAGCTACCCTTGAATCCATCTCGAACTCCTCAATGCATTTGATATCTCACACCACCGAGTGGGCAGCTAGAGGTGCCGCATCAGGCATTGTCATGAGACATAATGTTTGGATGCAGTTGTGTGATTTCGCAGACCCCTTTCAATCTTCCTTTGTCAATGTGCCTGTTGACGAATCTGCACTTTTTCGTCCTAAAGTATGAGACACACTAGCACAAAGTGAAAAGACTGACAGACCTTGTCTGCTGTGGGCATACACTTTTCCACCCCAGAAGTCCTACTCCAGGAACCAGAAGGGAGGAAAAATGTGGTTCAGAAAATCCCAAGGATCTTTTCGTGACACTCGTGGTGAGCAATCCCCCCGGGGCAGAAGGAGCAACTCATCTGGAAGACTCCCCTTTCGGGGTAGATGAGGTCCGCGTAACCAGGGTACTAGAGATTCATTCTCCGGCAGACCCTACCAGCGCTCCTGAGCTGTGGCCCGACTGCTTTCCTCTGGAAGCAGTCAGGGGTAGTTTTCTTCTGCACCTACCCAGCCTGGCAACTTATTACTACTGATATTCGGGTGCAGAGAATAATATCCAGAGGCTACCAGATACCATTCGATTTAACCCAGATCCATCGAATGAATCCTCAATGTGCCTCCCAATCAGAGGGAACTAGTAGCCTTAGAAATAGAAAAGCTGCTAAGAAAGAGTCATCCAACCAGTCCCACCAGACCAGAGAGGATCCAGGTTTTACTCGAGGTTCTTTTTAGTGCCAAAAAAGACAGGGGACTGGAGACAAATCCTGGATCTCAGCCTATTGAACAAATTTATCAAACCTCAAAAATTCTGGATGATCACGGTACAGTCTATCCTCCCCTTTCTAGGGAGGGACAACTTGATGTGCTCTGTAGACCGTCAGGATGTGTACTACCACAAAAAGATGGATCACCGCTCCAGGAGGATGTTCTTCGTATTTCACTGTTGCAGTCATTACACTTGGGTTATCCTGCTGGTAGGCTACCCTCAGTCGGCCTGAATTCCAAAGTCTAGGTCCGGTGTCGGTTGCTGTCGCCTCTTCCCTAAAGTCAGTGCACCAGGGGTATAAAAGATGCAGCCGATGTCATTTTCTTCAGTCTTTCTTGCCGTGCGGTGCCCGAAGCATAAGCCATTCACAAGTGCCGGTCGGCCACTCTAATTTCAGATCCGAAGTCTTCATTAAAAGCTAAGTACCCCGTTGGGGAAACTTTTTTCTTGATCCAGACCAATGTCAGAAAAAGTTAATAACTGTATTTCTTGTGGGAAGCAAATACCTCATAAGGACTTTCATTCTTATTGTATTCCTTGCCTAGGCCTGACCACGACATTGCTAGTTGTCGGTTTTGTGCTAGATTTAACCAACACACTATTAAGCATCGGTACGATTTTGCATTACACTATTTTGGCAGAAGATTTTATTATACCATGTCGTCGGATAGCCATCCGACTATCGGAATTCACAAGAAAAGCAAAGAAAAAGAAAAGGACCGGCATTTGAGGTCCAAAACTGACGACGAGGCTTCTTCTAAGCCAGTCGCCAGTTCTCAGTGAGGTGCTTTTGCAGCCCCTGATGCCCGCTACTTTAGACCCGCAGGCCGCTACCGACTTCCACGTGGCATCACCTAGGCCGCTGGAAGGTCAAAGTATTGGACCTTCAGAGACTAATCCCTCAAATGGGTCCGGAGCCGCTGAGCAGACATCGGCTTCTGAAGGTGTTTTCAGACCAACTCAATTATACATTAAAACCACTTCAGCTTCAAAGGCAAAGAGTAAAGCATCCTTAAAGACAAAGAAACAAGTACAACAGCCTCATGGACAGGCCTCCATGCCCAAAAAAACAGATGCTCAAAATGGCAGAAGACTTAATTTCATTGATCAGAGGTTCCCATCCCCCTCCTGATAAAAGGCCTAGGCAAAAGACAGAATATGAATCTTTAGATCAGGTTTCCATTTCATCTGATTCCTCTTCTGATCAGGAATACTCTCATCCTCCCTATGAGGATTCTGATGCTGAAGAATCTATCCCTTCAGCATCTCCTCCTGAGGATTACTCTTTTGGGGAAACCTTGCATACCATGAGGGAGCATTTCCACTGGGAGAGCCAAGATTTTTCAGAATCTAAGAAAAGGCTCAGAGACTTCCTTTTACTACCACAACACAGGCCCCTAGCTATTCCACCGGTGTTAGACATTGTTGATGATGTATTTTCAGAGTCCAGTCTGACCCCTGACTCCTTACCTCCAGCTCCTGTTAAGCCGGACAGGTACTACAGGGTCCCTGACTCTCATAAATTCCTTTTCAAAAACCCTACTGCTGACCCAGAAACCATCTCTCTGGGTCCCAAAGGGGTCAAGGCTTCCACTGCAAAGAACCCTACCCTCTCTGACAGGGATTCTAGGGCATTAGACAGATGGGGAAAAAAGATTTACACTTCTGCTACCTTGGCTATAAGGGCTTTAAAGTGTCAGTTTCATATGCACAAATGTCAGTAATATATTATGTCACTGCTTAAGCAGAAAATGTTGACAAATTCTGCATGTGCAGAACACAAAGAAATGCAGGATTTATTGCATGCAGCTGAACAAGTTGGAAAGCATACTTTGCAATGTGGTTTTTATTCTTTGGAGGCCTCCTGCAGAGCCGCTGATGTCCTTCATGGATGCATCTGCAGTCATTACAAGTGGGTTGTCCTGTCGTCAGGCAGCCCTGCAGTCGGCCGGATTCCAAAGTCCGGGTCCGGCTTCGGCTGATGTCGCACTCCACCCGACGTCATCTCTGTTGGTCTTCGGGTATAAAAGCATCAGCCGACGCCATTTTCCTCAGTCTTTCTTGCGCGTGGCCAAGCAGAAGCTGTTCGCAAGGGCCGGTCGGTCGGATCCAGAGAGTACTTCTACCGAATACTACTTGAAGACTTCTAAAGCTAAGTACCCGTTGGGGACTCTTTCTTGCCTCAGCCGATGTCAGAAAAAGTTAACAATTGTTTAACCTGGGGGAAACAAATACCTCATAAAGATTTCCACTCTTACTGTCTCCCTTGTTTAGGCCCAGCCCACGACGTAGCAGCCTGTTCGGCCTGTGCCTCTTTCAACCGACGAACGCTTAGGCGTCGGTCGGAGTTTGCAGAACAGTTTTTCGGTACTGATTTTGCGTACATTATGCCGTCGGATCCTCCGACTACCCAATCTTCCAAAAAACGCAAAGATAAAGACCGACATTCGCGGTCCGCGGTTTCGGCCGAAACCACGGCAAAGCAAACCGCGAGTGTCTCGGTTTCGGCCGAAACCGAGAAAACTGCTCAAAGTACAGCTGAGCCTATTCTTACAACTGAGGCCCCTGCTACAATTCTTGAATCGACCTCAGAAATTTTACCCACTACGGTGGTTGACTTATCAGACACCATCCCCTTGGATGTCTCTACCCCAGCACGTGGTGCTGCTAGGCCTCCAGCAGCCATGTCCATTAAGGCCTTCGCCAGGGCTAAAGCAGCCAAGACTACTAAATCAGTGCCTGTTAAACCCCCCTCATCCAGGCCCTCTTCTAGTTCTCAAATGCTCTCTTTGGCAGAAGATTTAATTTCCTTAATTAGAGGATCTCAATCTCACCCAGACAGGGCCTCTCAGCCCCCAGAGAAGAGACCTAGAGCAGAGCCCCCTGAGCCAGTGTCTTCTGATGATTCTGCTGGTGAATCAGACATAACTGACCAGCCTGAGGCTCCCTTCTCCAATTTTGAAGATTCTGATGCTGAAGAATCCATTCCAGCTGCCTCCCCACCAGAAGAATTCTCCTTTGGGGAAACCTTGCATGCCATGCGAGAACAGTTCCAACGGCAGCAGCAGGATTTTTCAGACTCCAGAAAAAGACTTAGGACCTTTCTGCACCTCCCACAGCACAGGCCCTTAGCTATACCTCCTGTTCTCTCTGTGGTGGATGATGCTTTCAATGATGTTTGCTCCGCTCCAGATTCTTTACCCCCAGCCCCTGCCAAACCAGACAGATTTTACAGGGTGCCAGATACTCATCACCACCTTTACAAGGCCCCACTTGCAGACCCAGAAACTATATCCCAGGGTCCCAAGGCAGTAGCGACCACAGCTAAAAACCCTATTCCTTCTGAAAGGGAAGCAAGGTCACTAGACAGATGGGGTAAAAAGGTCTACACTTCAGCTACTCTCTCAGCTAGAGCTTTAAACTGTCAGTTTCACATGATACAATACCAAGAGTTTATGCTTGATCAGTTAACTAAGAAACTAACTACTGATGAATCTCTTGATAAGAAATATGTATTAGAGATGGTAAATAACATACAACAGGTTAGCAACCATTCCTTAAAATGTGGCTATGATGCACTGGAGGCTTCATTTAGATCAGCCATGACAGGCACAGTGATAAGAAGGCATGCATGGCTAAAGGAACAAGCTTTACCGGATCATGTTAAAGCTAAGTTGCTAGATGCTCCTATGGACAAGACAAGTTTGTTTGGTACACCTGCCCAGCAGGTTATGAAGAAAATGGAAGAAAAGGCAAAATCTGTTCAAACTGTTAAAGATTTCTTGCAGGTTCAACCCCAAGGTTTAGCAGGAACTGGCCTGCCAAAAATTGGTCCTTTCCTGACTCCACAAAATTTCAAAGGGCAGGAATAGACGTTCCAGAGGCAGAAACCAATCCAGAGGAGGTGCCTACAGAGGCGACAGTGGCAAGGTAACAACAGAGGCACAGACACAGCCACTGCCACTACATCAGCACAACCACAGTGACTTAATCCTAAATCCGCCTACCAGGGAACAAATAGCAGCTCCTCTAGGCGGAAAGTTAACCTTATTTTCAAAGAACTGGCACTACATAACAAAAGACAAGTGGATTTTACAAACCATAGATCAAGGTTACCGGTTTCACTTCCACACTTTACCAGTCAAAAGAGGAATGCCAAATCTACCTCCAAATCAAAAAACAGAGGCTTTACGCCAGATAATGGAGTTAGCAAACATGAGAGCTGTGGAAAGAGTGCCAACAGCAGAACAAGGAAAGGGGTTCTACTCCAGACTATTCCTAGTTCCAAGAAAGGAAAAAAGTTGGAGACCAATTCTCGACCTGTCCACCTTAAATACATACATCATTGTCCCAAAATTCAAATGCTGACCCTACAGCAACTTCTTCCCATGCTGGGCAAGGAGTCTTGGCTGGTAACTCTAGATCTCAAGGAGGCATACCTGCACGTCCCCATTCGACCAATCTGCAGAAGATACCTCAGATTTCTTGCAGGATCAGAGCACTATCAATTCTCAGCATTGCCCTTTGGCTTATCTACTGCCCAGAGTATTCACAAAATGCCTGGCATCAGTAATCGCCCATTGCAGACTACAGGAATTCAAATTTACCCATACCTGGACGACTGCCTGCTACAAGGGGACAACAAAAGCAAGCTGACAACAGATTTACAAAGGGTCATTTACTTGCTACAAGGATTGGGATACACAGTCAATTTACAAAAGTCAAGGCTGATACCATCCCAAACAAGGACATTCTTGGGCGGAATTGGACACAGTACAACAAATGGCATTCCTGACTACATAAAAACAAAAAGAACTTCCTCTTTACTTCTTGGCACTAACAAAACTGAACAAGTTAACAGCAAGAAAATTTCTACAGGCCTTGGGCTTCATGGCATCATGCATAATCTTGGTCCCATTTGCCAGACTACATATGAGGAAACTACAGTGGTACCTAAAGAATTTATGGTCCCAACACAGACACAGTCTAGAAACAGAAATCCCACTAATTCCATGCTTAAAACAGGAGTTCCTATGGTGGGCTCAGGCATGCCAGTCAAACCCAGGCCTGCCCTTCCGCAGATGTCAACCAAGCCAGACCATCACAACAGACGCTTCAGACCTAGGATGGGGGGCCCACATGCTGGACAAATGCGTGCAAGGATTGTGGACACGGGATCAACTTCACCTGCACATCAATCTAAAAGAAATGCTGGCAGTAAAACTGGCAATCCAAAAGTTCAAACCATTCCTCAAAGAGGGCCAGTTGATGATAAGGACAGACAACACCACAGTCATGTGGTACATCAACAATCAGGGAGGCACTCATTCATACCCCCTATGCAGAATGACCTTGGAGCTGTGGACCCTGGCACTCAGCTACAACATTCAGTTACAGGCAATATTTGTACCGGCGAAAGACAATACTCTAGCAGACATACTAAGCAGAACCACTTCGGATGCCCACGAATGGAAGCTGCACCCGGACATCTTCAAGACCATCTCAAAGAAATGGGGAATGCCACAGATAGACCTATTCGCATCACCTCTCAATCACCAGCTCAAAAAATTCTGCACAAGGACATTCCACCCACTAGCATGGAAAGTGGACTCACTCTCCTTCAACTGGAAAGGCCTAACAGCATATGCATTCCCACCTCTTCCTTTGATACACAAGGTACTACTAAAAATCAAGGAGGAACGTCCAAGGATAATCCTGATAGCCCCAAACTGGCCAAGACAACACTGGTACCCGCTACTGAAGAGCATGTCTCGGAACAACATGTGGTCAATACCCCTGATGCCTTTGATGTTAACTCAGAACAACTACAGCATCATACATCCAAACCTAAAAACGCTGCAACTGACTGCATGGAACATCACATAGCAGCAGCTAATCCAGAACTTTCCCAAAGAGTTAAAGACATTATTCTTGAAGCACGCAGACCTTCAACAAGAAAGAACTATGCTGGAAAATGGAAAAGGTTTGTCATTTGGAGTACCGAAGAGGAAAAGATGTGTCAAACATAGATATGCCTAACATTCTGGAGTATCTGGCCGAACTTCTTCATTCAGGCCTGTCCTACTCCTCCATCAAGATACATGCATCAGCTATTTCAGCAGAATACAGCTTTGATCCTCCTGTTTTTCACCCTTTGCTCAGGCAGTTCCTCAGAGGAATCAAGAATGTAAAACCTCCAAGGAAACCACCATTACCAGCTTGGGACTTAAACTTTGTGCTAGAAAAGTTGACAATAGCACCCTTTGAACCAGCAGCAACAGCAGACCTACAACACCTGTCATGGAAAACTGCTTTCCTACTGGCAATTACTTCAGCAAGGAGGGTTTCAGAACTACAGGCCTTAATGGCAGTGCAACCCTTCCTAATCTTCCACCAAGATAGAGTGTCCTTGAGGACTAATCCTACATTTATGCCTAAGGTGGTATCCAGAGTATCTTTAAACCAGGCAATCCACCTACCTACCTTCTTTCCCAACCCACAAAACAGAGGGAAAGAATACTGCATACCTTGGATGTACATAGACAGCTACGCTACTACTTGGACAGAACAAAAAGTAGCAGAAAGACTGACCAACTTTTTGTAGCCTATGCAACAGGAAGGGAAGGAAAAGCTATTTCCAAACAGACAATCTCCAAATGGATAGGAAATTGCATACGATACTGTTACTCCTTCCATGGAAAACCAATTCCACAGAACATAAGACCTCATTCTACAAGGGCAACAGCCACTACCACAGCCTTCTTACGAGGAGTGGCAACCAAAGACATTATTGAGGCGGCTACTTGGACCTCCGTGCATACATTTGCCAAGCATTATAATTTGCCTCTTTATTCCAGATCCCGAGCAGGGTTTGCCACTGCTGTACTGCAAGGGATCTTAAACACACCATAATCTACCTTTATCCTCCTCCCCTAGTTGGCTATGGTATTCTACCCACTTGTAATGACTGCAGATGCATCCATGAAGGACATAGTACAGTTTTGTACCTACCATAAATGTAGATGTCCGAACTGGATAGCATCTGCAGTCAGGATTACCCTCCTCCTTCCCTCTGTGGTACTCCTAGGGTGTTTACCCTCCTAATAGCTAGCTGTTGGGGGGGAGTCTTTATGGTGTATTTGTTTGTATATATGTACATATATGCTTATTGTTGTGTTTACCTCTATCTATTTGGAAACATTGGCATCTATCCATATTTTACCCTGCAAGAGGGCTACTGGCATCTGGGGCAAGAAACACTGAGGAAAATGGCGTCGGCTGATGCTTTTATACCCGAAGACCAACAGAGATGACGTCGGGTGGAGTGCGACATCAGCCGAAGCCGGACCCGGACTTTGGAATCCGGCCGACTGCAGGGCTGCCTGACGACAGGACAACCCACTTGTAATGACTGCAGATGCTATCCAGTTCGGACATCTACATTTATGGTAGGTACAAAACTGTACTTTATGGGTTCTGTCATCAGGAGGCATGCTTGGTTAAAGGAACAAAGTCTGCCTGATCATGTCAAAGCAAAATTATTAGATGCCCCATTACAGCATGATGCTTTGTTTGGTGTTAAAGCAGAAGAGGTGTTAAAAGAAAATGGAGGACAAAGCTAAATCTATGCAAACGGTTAAGGATTTCTTACAGGTTCAGCCTCCAAGATTTAGCAGACACTGGCCTACAAAGAACTGGTCCTTTCCAGTGTCAGACAGACCACAAAGGGGCAGATACAGATGCCCAAGAGGCATATCCCAGCCCCAAGGTTCGTACAGGTCTAAACAATGGGGTGCTTCTACCTCCAAAAGTGGAGAAGACAAATCACAACCATACAGGAAATAGTCCCAAATGACTTCCCCCTGCCTGCACCAAGCACTTATCTTCTGGCAGCACCTTTAGGGGGAAAACTAGCACTTTTTTCTCTCAAAACTGTCCCATAATAACCCAGGACAAATGGGTCCTAGACATAGTGTCACAAGGTTACAAGTTTCACTTACATACCCTGCCAAGGACAAATGGTTGGCCAGACCTGCCAAAACATCAATGGGCAGAGGCACAAAAGCAAGTCTCATCCCTCATGGACATGAGGGCCATTCAACAAGTACCAGAGCAAGAGCAGGGACAAGGATTTTATTCAGGACTGTTTTTGGTACCAAGAAAGGACAAGACCTGGAGACCAATACTGGACCTAGCTATTCTAAACACATTTCTGGATATACCAAAATTCAACATGTTGACTCTACAGCAACTTCTGCCCATGCTGGGCAAGAAGGCCTGACTTTAGACCTAAAAGAGGCATACCTGCATGTCCCAATCAGGCAAACATGCAGAAGATACCTCAGATTTAAAGCTGGCTCAATGCACTACCAATTGTCTGCACTGCCCTTTGGCTTTATCTACTGTGACCAGGGTCTTCACAAAGTGCCTGGCACCAGTAATTGCATTCTGCAGACAAAGAGGAATACAAATATATCCTTACTTGGATGACTGCCTCATTCAAGCAGAAAACAAAGACATTCTACTACAGCATCTGGCGTTTGTAAAGAGATTTCTAACAGGCCTAGGGTACACAGTCAACGAAAAGAAATCAAAATTAGTACCCTCTCAAGAGATAATATTCCTGGGTGCAAGCTTAAATACAACTGCCCAGATGGCTTATCTCATGCCAGACAAACAAAGGCAACTGACTACCTATTTCAACGTGTTGGCAACAAAGGCCCAGTTATCTGCAAGAAAAATTCTGCAGGCTTTGGGCTTCATGGCATCCTGCATTCTACTAATTCCATATGTGAGACTGCATATGAGGAAACTTCAATGGTACCTAAAAAGTGTTTGGACTCAACATTGCCACAGCCTGGAAACAATAATTACCCTCATTCCCTGCCTGCAACAGGAGTTTCGTTGGTGGGCAAAGGCTTGTCACCAGAACAAGGGACAGCCATTCACTTTAACCCCAGCCAGGCAGACATTAACAATGGTTGCATCAGATTATGCCTGGGGGGCCCACATGGCAGGAAGATGTATTCAAGGAACATGGTCTGCAAATCAAATGCATCTACATATCAGTCAAAAAGAGATGCTAGCTGTCCAGAATGCCCTGACAGCCTTCAAGGACCTACTTCATCCAGGACAACTACTGATAAAGACAGACAACACCATGGTCATGTGGTATATAAACAAGCAGGGAGGCACTCATTCTTACCCCCTTTGCAGACTAGCCATGACTCTGTGGGACACAGCTTTGACTTACCAAGTACATCTGCAGGCACAATTCCTGCCAGGAAAGATAAATACTCTGGCAGACGAACTAAGCAGAAACCTCATGGATCCCCACGAGTGGAAATTGGATCCACAAGTCTTCAGTATGATAACAAGGAAATGGGGATGCCCGAATATAGATCTATTTGCCTCTCCTCACAACTATCGAGTAAAAAGATTCTGCACAAGGACTTATCACAGATAAGCATGGAAAGTGAACGCCCTCTCTTTCAGCTAGAAAAGCTTAGCTGTATATGCCTTTCCTCCACTGCCTCCCCTCCCCAAGGTACTCCTAAAGGTCAGACAAAAGAAGCCAAAGATGATACTAATTGCCCCAGGCTGGCCCCGCCAGCACTGGCACCCAATCCCAAGGAACTTGTCTCAATGCCCGGCTTGGACCTTGCCTCAAATACCTCATCTACTATCCCAACAAAACAATCAGATCCTGCACAGCTAATTAAAGACCTTAAATCTGGCAGCATGGAGGATATTGTAGTGATACAAAACACGCGTCTCACTAAAGCTGTAATGGATGTCATTTTGGAGGCCAGAAGGCCTAGTACCAGAAAATCTTACGCTGGAAAATGGAAGAGATTCTGTGCTTGGAACCAGACACATGGAATTGACACAGCTGTACCAAATATTCCTCATATTTTGCAATACTTAACTGAGATGCTGGACAAAGGCCTATCCTTTTCATCAATCAAAATTCATGCCTCTGCCATTTCAGCTTATTACAATACAGAGCCACCAATCTTTTCTCATCTCTTGTTAAGGCAGTACCTCAGAGGAGCCAAAAACTTAAGGCCTCCAAGAAGATCACCAATACCTGCATGGGACCTCAATTATGTTTTGTAAAAACTCACCCTGCCTCCTTTTGAGCCAGCCACTACAGCTAATATAAAGTTTTTATCTTGGAAAACAGCTCTGCTCCTAGCAATAACCTATGCAAGACTAGTCTCAGAGCTACAGGCACTCATGGCTGTGGAACCTTTTATCATTTTTTATCCAGACAGGGTTTCTCTGAGGACAAACCCGACATTTCTGCCTAAGGTAGTGTCCAGTGTGGCCCTTAACCAAACTATTCATCTGCCTACTTTTTATCCATACCCAAAGAATAAGGGGGAGAGAATTCTGCATTCTTTGGACATACACAGACAGCTACGCTTCTACCTGAACAGAACCAAAGCTTTCAGAAAGACAGAGCAACTACTAGTGGCATATGCTGCAGGATCACAAGGAAAGGCTATCTCAAAGCAGACTATTTCAAAGTGGATAGGCCACTGCATTCATTTCTGCTATTCACAACATGGCAAGCCAGTGCCTAAAGGCATTAGGCCACATTCAACCAGAGCAGCAGCCTTCCTCAGGGGAGTACCAACCAAAGACATTTTAGAGGTTGCAAACTGGAGTTCAGTGCACACCTTTACAAAGCACTATCATTTACCACTCTGCTCTAAATCAAGGGCAGGCTTTGCCACTGCAGTTCTGCAGGGCCTCATAGCCGCTTCTAATGCTATTTAGCTCCAGCCTCCCAACCTTAGCTTTGGGATTCAACCCGAGTGTAATGACTGCAACAGTGAAACACGAAGAACATAGTACAGTTGTGTACACTTACCATAAATGTAGATGTTCGAGTGCATTCACTGTTGCAGTCCAGGTTACCCACCCACCATCCCCCATATCTTTGCTACAATTTATCTGCTCTTCTCTAACCTGTACAACCTATGTGCTGTATTTGCTTGTAGATGAAGGTATTATATATTTTGGTGCATGCATGTTTTATTGGCATATTTTTAGCCTACCCTTTTGGGGGGCACCTGACATCTGGGGCAAGAAAAACTGAAGAAATTGGTGTCTGCTGCATCTTTTATACCCCTGGCGCACTGACGTCAGGGAAGAGGTGACAGCAACTGATGCTGGACCTAGACTTTGGAATTCAGGCCGACTGAGAGTAGCCTGCTAGCAGGATAACCCAAGTGTAATGACTGCAACAGTGAATACACTCGAACATCTACATTTATGGTAAGTGTACACAACTGTACTTTTCTCCGCTTCCGGCTGGGAGCCAATCACTACCAGTTCAGGGCACTGCCATTCGGTCTCTCGACAGTTCCCCGAGTGTTCACCAAATGTATGGCAGTTGTAGTAGCTCATCTTCGACTACAAGAATTCCAGGTATTTCTGTATCTAGACTATTGGCACCTTACCGCTCCGACCAGGAATCTTCTAATTCGTAGCCTGTCTTACACTCAAGGCTTCGCTTCCTGCTTGGGGATTACAATCAACAAGGACAAATCTCAAATGTCCCCAACAAAAACACTGGAATTTATTGGAGCAGTCTTTGACACAACATCCTGTCAAGCTTCTCTCCCTCCTCATAGGCTTTCGAAAAAAAAACACCAAATCCAAGCCCTCCTTCCACAGACCTATGTACTAGCACACCTTGTACAGCAACTCTTAGGCTCCATGGCGGCTGCCATTACTCTAGTACCATTGGCGAGGCAGCACATAAGAATCCTACAGTGGCTCCTTTCTGCACAATGTTCGGTCTTAACTCACCCACTCGACCACATGATACATCTTACAAATCGTTGCAAGGAAAAAATGCTATGGTGGATGAAGTCACAAATGAATCTTTGGTATCGACCGTTCTGTCTTTCCCAGCTCATGGCCACAGTGACCACGGGCGCTTCCCTGTTAGGGTGGAGTGGGGGGGGGGGGCATTTCCAGGGAAAGATGGTCCCAGGCACCTTGTCCCCATGGAGGCCAATTTGCACGTAAATGTCCTGGAACTGAGGGCAGTTCTCTTAACATTGCAAGTGTTCCATACATACCTACCTTCTGGGACCATTGCAATTCATTCGGACAACATGTCAGTCGTCTGGTATATCAACAAGCAAGGCAGAGCCAGGTCTTACCCCCTTTGTCAGCAAGCCATGAAGATTTGGCACTGGGTGATAGCTTCCAACTGCTTTCTTATAGCAACACACATTCCCAGGAGTTCCAACCTTATTGCGGACAGTCTGAGCAGGAACATCCTGATGCCTCATGAATGGTCCCTCAATCCTGTAATAGCGGATTGGATTTTCCGCCGCTGGGGTAAGCCTTGCTGTGATCTGTTTGCTTCTCCCCTAAACAACAAATGCAGAAGCTACTTTGCCCTGATCCCCCCTCAGGGTGTTCCCCCGAGGGACACTTTAACGCACAATTGGCCCCCGGGTCTACTGTATGCCTTTCCTCCGTTTCCTCTCATTCCGAAATTCATCCAGAAAGCTCAAAGGTTTTGAAGCAAAGTGATCCTCATAGCCCCTTATTGGCCCTGTCAAGTCTGGTTCCTGTTCCTATGGCCTCATCTGATTCACAGCCCATGGATCCTGGATCATTCCCAAAGCCTGTTATCTCATCCTCAGGGACTGATTCATCCGAATCTCCACAGTCTCAAGCTCACAGCTTAGTTCCTCCACTTCCAATGATTGCCAAGCTGCCTGACATCCCCTCTCCTGTTCGTGAAATTCTTCTGGCTTCACACAAACCTTCCACCAGGAAAGTTTATTCTAGTAAATGGACTAGGTTTTCTATTTGGGCCAAAGATCAGAACTTGGAGATCCCTTCTCTATGCCTATTCAAAAGATCCTTCAATACCTGACTACTCTTTTACATGCAGGAGCCTCAGCCTCGACTGTCACTGTTCGTTTAGCAGCTATCGCCAATTTTCATAATGGATTTGATAATTCTTCGATTATGTCACGCTGCCTGTGCAACACCTTTTTGAAAGGAGTATTACACATTAAACCTCTGGTCAAGCCCTACATTAGAACTCTGGGACCTGACTTTGGTGCTTCAATCTCTCACAGGCCCTCCTTTCGAGCCTTTTGATTCATGTGATGTAAAGTTTTTGTCATGGAAGACCCTACTTCTAGTAGCATTTAGCTCAGCGAGAAGAGTGTCTGAGCTGCAGGCCTTGAGTGTTGAGTCCTTACGTGAACTTCCGCAGGGATAGGGTGTCCCTTCGTACTGACCCTTCTTTCTTGCCCAAGGTCATTTCTGGATTTTCCATTAACCAATCTGTTGACCTGCCGGTTTTCTTCCCTCTGCATTTTAAAAGAGGGGCGTACCTTTTGCACACCCTTGATGTGCATCGGCAGCTTTGTTATTTGGACAGGACTAAATCTTTCAGGAAAACAGATCAATTATTTGTGGCCTTTGCAGGACCCAGATTGGGTAAATCTGTCTCTAAAGTGACTTTATCCTCCTAGCTTAGAAACGTCATTACCTTTATCTACGAACAGAATAAGCTATCCTTACCTTCTAGAATAAAGGCTCACTCTACCAGATCTATGACTATTTCTGTAGCTTTCCATTCCAGAGCCTCTATGGATGATATCTGCGCAGCAGCCACTTGGGCAAGACCTCATACCTTTATCTCTCATTACAAATTGGATTTGGCCTCCAGGGGACGAGCATCTTTAAGTTCTATTGTGCTCAGGGATATCCTTTATTAGGGCCACCCAGGACTCCAGTAGCTGGGGACTCTGTCCTAACAGTAAGGAATGAATAAAGATTTACAACATCTAAGGAATGAATAGAGATTTACAGCATCAGGTAAAGAAGTTATGTCTTACCATAACGTTCCATCTGTGTTGTAGATCTTTATTCATTCATTACTTCCCGCCCTCCTTCCTCCTGCCTGGACACCTGGTGGACTTTAGGAACTTCTGATTAGGGTATTTGCTCAGACAGAGCCTCCTCCTGTTTTTCTATTACTACCTCTGTTGTATAGGGGTGGACAAACTCTGATCTGGAGTAACTATGAGAGGGGCATTATGGGTAGGTCTTAGCTGAGATTTTTTTTGGCTGGCGCGAGCTTGGAAACAGTTGTGTCGGTTGCGGGGACGGAACTGAAGTCCTAAAGATCTACAACACAGATGGAACGTTATGGTAAAGCATAACTTATTTTTCATCTAATTTTACATATTTATGAGTGCGTGTGCGTGTGTGTGTGTGTGTGTGTGTGTGTGTGTGTGTGTGTGTGTGTGTGTGTGTATATATATATATATATATATATATATATATACATACATGCATGTGTGTGTCTATACATATATATATATATATATATATATATATGTGTGTGTGTGTGTGTGTGTGTGTGTGTGTGTATAATATGTGTCTGCTTTGATTCACTGAAAACTCATTTCACTGAATTTCAATTCACCCTCAAAAAGTCGCTGAAAGCTCAAATCACTGAAAACTAATTTCACTGAATCACATTTCACTGACTGTAAGTACAGTTGGGCAAATAAAATGTATATGCCCTTTTCCCCACTGTAGTGTGATACTAGAGTTAGTATATATAGTTGGGGGGGGTGGGGGCCACAGCTCCCCACTAATTTAGCTTTCATTGAAATGAGATTTGTAAATATAAAAGCTAATTGTATAAAACCAAAAGTAGGTGGGGGGTTACACCCCCCCCCACCAGTGAGTGGGGCTTCTGCCCCCCCAACTAATAAATACTAACTCCAGGATCGCACTACAGTGGGGAAAAGGGCATATGTTTTATTTACCCAACAGTACTTACATTCAGTGAAGTGTGATTCAGTGAAATGAGTTTTCAGTGAATCAAAGTAGACCTATATAATTTTATGTTATTATATATTGAATTATATATTTGCTATTATTTTTAGTCTTGCTTATTTTTGTGCATGTACTCTTAAGTATTTTTAGCCAGTGTCTAATTTTCCTTATTTTCTTCATGTTGATCACTGCTGGAGAGAGCACAAGCTATATGGATTATATCCTAACAAGGATATAACAGACAGACAGCTT